>NC_077224.1:48719591-48810004 GCF_024763615.1 Phlebotomus papatasi
TTGTCAGGAAATCCAAGACCTTTCCATCGTGCCCTAACATAATATCATTCAATTGAGGAATACGCACACTAGAGTGTTTATAACTTTTGAAAAACCGTTTTTAAAGATACCTAAAAGATGTCCAAAATGACAAAAAAAATCGCAAGATACGTTTTCGAATAGTAACCCCAAAAAACATGGTTTTGGATGGGTCGGGGGGACAATGAGGGGTATGTTAAGGGCGCCAAGGACGACTTATGGGGAGGGGCGGGATACCGCGAAGATCCCAAATCTCATGATTGAAAATTTTCCGGTGATTACCAGTGGGAATGGAGTCACCTCAAGATTAAAACACTATTTTAAATCTTCCCCAGATCTTTCGGTCCTGATATGGGCCTTCTTCAGTGGTCGACTAGGCTATGTTTCTTGATTTCTTGAAGATCGTTAGTCGTATTTACTATAACATAAATCATCGCTATCAGGAACTATTAATTAGGACGGTTTTTTTAATGCTTTCTCTACACTGTGTTTAATTTTTAATTTTTGATACAGAGACTCTTTTTCTTTGTTCTTCTTTACAGAGAAGATTGAAAAAAAAAAAGTGTTTTAATCTTGAGGTAGCTCTATTCCCACTGGCGATCACCGGAAAATCTTCAATTATACACTAATCACGCCAGTTCAAACGTTCAATAGAATATCCCTAATCTCTATCTTTAACCGTTTGGCCTCCAGGCGTGATAGCGGCCGGACGGACAGACGGACGGATAAACAGCGTGAATTAACTTCTCAGAAATAGTCTGAAACGCGAGGGTATATTGGGAAAAGTGGTCGCCGGGGGGCGGAAGGTGGAAATGAACTGTGGAAAAATCGAGGGATTATTTGTATCTTGTATGTATATGTGCTACTCTCTTTGTGAAGTTTAGTAATA
This sequence comes from Phlebotomus papatasi, assembly GCF_024763615.1. Taxonomy (NCBI): domain Eukaryota; kingdom Metazoa; phylum Arthropoda; class Insecta; order Diptera; family Psychodidae; genus Phlebotomus; species Phlebotomus papatasi. The sequence continues at coordinate 48,720,499 of NC_077224.1, forward strand.
GAACCTTTGATTATGCACGGTCTGGTTGAGTGCAATATCTAGGGAAAACGGATTAGGATCTTTCTTCGCTTCTTTCAATTTTTATTCGCTACAATGTTTCGCGAATACGATGTCTCCTTCGTCAATTCTACGACACGTTTTGAACAATTTGGTTACACAATTTGATTAAAAAGACTTTTAACATGTTCAAAGGAAACTAACATAGAATAATTAAGGAAGAAACACGTAAGTCATATATCTTTCGAACGTTCATGCCTTCGAATAATGTGAATTTTCTTTTACCTTGCCTAAGTGACTTAGGGGAAAGTGGTCAGCCTTTGAATGCGGCAGCCTTTGAAGATTTATTTTTTTCTCTTATTTTCCAAAGCAAAAATTCTATTTTGTTAATCGAAGTTAATAGAAAATAATTAGTTGTATTGACCATAGTTTGGAGACGAGGGTTTTTGCTTTGGAAAATTTAAGAAAAATTGAAATATTCAAAGGCTGCCGAATTCAAAGGCAGGCCACTTTCCCCTAGACATTTATATTAAATATTAGTTAGCTTAATATCAATTATTGAGAATTATGTGTAAGTCTCTTAGGAAAATAAAAGAAAATTCACGTTATTCGAAGGCATGAACATTCGAAGGGAGAGTACTTTCCCCTACATTGCATTGTGAGAAAACCGACATTAGGGAAATTTAGTAGAAAGGAACCGGAGTTCGTCGGAAAGTGGAGTCACTCTACAGGAAATAAAGAAGGCTCTCTTTATGCTCCAGCCCCTCCAGCCACTGATTAAGGCTTGGAGACCGAGCCGAAAGCTTTGGGAAGAGTTGGGCTTTTTCTTAAAGTGACTCCACTTTCCGACGAATTTCGGTTCCTTTTTACTAAATACATTGTTACACTTGACTTGCACTGGGATTCGTGGGCAAGATTGGATCGTGGAACTCATCACCATGGACCATGAAGTTAGTAATGCGAACGTTAGTAATTTTTACAATTCTTTACTTTTTTTGGTGTAATATGGAGCCCGTGTGTTCGAACGAACCTTAATTGCGTGAATCGTTTATAACTTTTCCATATTTTCTTCCACAAAATTGTAAATCGCTCCTTGGAAATTACAAGGGGCCAACTCAATCTGAGCCATTTTTCAAGAGACAGCATAAAATATTCAACTTTGTATAAATAATTATCTCAATTAGGTATGTTAATAAAAACAATTTATTTCCTTTTTATTTGTATGAGCATTATTATAAACATCGAAAAATACATATTTTTACCTTTCAAAATATGTTTTTTTAATGAGTTAGCTCCTTGTCATTCTAAATGATGCGCAAATTTTTATGAAATTAGAATGACACGGGATCAACTTGCTTGAGTTAGTCCCTTGTTTCACAAAAATTTGAACGATAAATCTATTTTGTGCACCTTGACTTCAAACAAAACCGCGCAAGCAATCATAAAGAGTAAAATTTTGAAAAACTTTTCTAATAACGAAATTTATTCACTCATATCATCTGAAATTTTATTAAATTCTCTGTCTGAGTGCATTAAAACCTCAAAATCGCCAAAAAGTGAGTTGGCCCCTTGTAATTTCCAAGGAGCGAAATGATAATCATGAAAGAGAAATGAGATTGATAGAGAGAACTTGGATATTCTAAGACTTACCATCATGAAGTGGATCAATGGTGTGTATCATCAATTGCAACAGTCCGTGGCGGAATTTGGCGCCTGTCACTGTACTCGTGCCAGCACTGGTGCCAGTGGCTCCGCTACTCGATCCAGGTGGCCCAGATCGACTTTCGGACGCAGCCCTAGAAGTAACTGAACCTCCAGGCTGGGTTGCCATTGACGTTTCAGATGAATTGGCCGCATTGCCCTGCAGTTCAAATGTCTGATTATTCTGTTTGACGTTGAGGGTTGGAACATACAAAAGAGAAAATGCATCTAATTTTACTCAATTATGTACACCGAAGCCGAACCACAAAGCAAACTATAGAGAGAGAGAGTCCATGATAAGAAGGGGAGATGGTTAATGAATTAATTATGCTATACACTTAATAATATACATTAAATATCAGTTTATAAGTAATTATACATGTTATGGTATGTTGTGTGTCTTTTGGTGTGTAAATGCAGAATGAGTGAGAGAGAGGTTCTTAATCTACGTCACCACTGATTTCTTTATCCTTGATTTGTAGCCCACTGATTTTCTTTTACTTTAGGCTCCCACCCCCTATGATAAGCATCTCAATTTGGTAGATGGATATTTAATTATTTACCACCAAAATTTCTGTACTGATTTTCCAAGACTCTTTTTTTTTCGATTGCGAGAAAATTGCTCAAAATCTATTAATAGATTTAAGCAATAATTTCTCTTTAGAACAGTATCTTTTTATTGCTGGAATTCTATTGCAAATAATTTTAGAAAAAATGAATATTGAACAATTGATTTGCAACTGCTTTTTCGAGCAGATCTTTTTAAGTGGTTTGGAATATATTTACCAATATAAAATCTAGAATTATTTGTTAGTGCAAATTGAAAATCTACCCTTGGGGCATTTCTGCAAATAACATGATGCCATATGAAATCGAATTGCATAATATATTCAAGGACATAGAAAAATCAGTGTTTTAGTGAACATTCGGCTGGAATTATTTTCAGTTTATGAACATACAAAAAGTTTGATTTTTCTTTTAAATACAAAATCATTTTTGAGGGAAACATTGATGTTCTGAATATTAAAGTATTGTAAACGCTCTTTTTGATATTTTAAAATTATGTTGAAAAAATTAAATATTCAATTTTGGGCAAAATTATAAACCAATTTCAGGAATACTTGAATATTCAGTGTTCCAAAATATTTTTAATTGCCAAACATGATGTTCCAGTTTAAAGTTTCTGCCATAAATAGGTAATAGATATTTTTGGCATGATTAAAATAATCATCAAAGCATATACAAGAAGACTTGCTTGATCCATAAAATGTACAAAATATCTATTGCTTAGCCATGTTTGTACATTGTTACTGAAATATAATCATGTAAATATATACAAAATTTAAATTGAAGTAAATGTATTAGAGCGTTTTGTGATACATGAATATTCAGAAATTAATTAGTGAGTTTCTAAATTACTCTGAATATTCACCTTATCATTGACTGAAATTCTCCAGACAAATATCCCATGATTTTCATTATTTCTGGTGAAATTATTTACCTTATGTTATCACACGAATGAAAAAAATAATAATCATTTACAATTAAAATGTTGTTATGAAAATGTATGTGTGCTTTTTTTTTGTAATATTGTTAATACAAAGAAAAATACGGTTGCAAGACAATTTCTAAAATATTGAGGGATATTATATTACATACATTTTGAATTAATTAAGTTAATTGCTCTAAAATGCATGACAGGAAACATTTAATGACGTTGAGAGATGAAGTTTGAAAAGGGGAAGAGAGAGAGAAACAGAAGTGTTAAGCCACAGTGTTAGGATATACAGAGCTTTTGAAGTTTAGAGAATGGGTTTTTGCAGAGTGGGCGGAAAGCTAAATCCCGAAATGACCCATACCCCATGTAAAGTGGAAAATTTTGTTATGTGGTGTTCTAAGGGGTATACCTAAAGTATTAAGTAAGGAAGAATATAGTCATATATGCGCTGATTCATTCTAACTCTCAAAATCCTTCTAATTTGAACGCTCTGTTGGATTTTAATAATATGTGAACTTTTCATTTTTCTCCTTGTTCAATTAATTGCACTCACCATGAGCTTTTCCTTCCCTTCCCATTTAAGCTCCTATAATCCACAATGTAGTCATCCATTTGATTTTCCATTTTTTTTCCCCCAAGAGACTCGTATATGGCATTAGTTTTCAGTGAAAGTGGTAAGGAAAAGCTTTCGAAATTGCGATGAAAGAAGACATAATACACGGAAGTGAAACGAGAAAAGAGTGAAAGCTCTACGACAATAGGACAGTAATCAATCATCTGTAAGTGAAAATTTTATGATTTTTTTTCCACAATTCATCCAATGAATAGGAGAAGAAGAGAATATTGTGAGATATTTCCTTATTTCTTTATCCTTAAATCTTTAACCCTTTTTTTTCCGAGAATTTGTACATTTTATAAATTGTGAATAATATATGAAAATTAATGCCAAAGCCTCTCAGCTTTGCGCAATGGTCGCATTTATCCAGAATAATAAAGTTGTGGAAAATATTCTGTAATTAAAGTATTTCGTAAAGTTCTGTTTTACACTGCGTCAGAATTGGTCAGAATAGCTTTAAACCGATAAATCTTCAAAAATAGGTTAAAAGTAATACTATTGAATCCACATCCGTAACCGAATAAGACTTGTCAGAGATTCACAAACCTTTTCAAAGTCCCAACTTGTCCCAATCGTTTGAAAAATATACTCTCTGTATAGGCTTTTATTTAACGTTGTACCTTCAAAACCATTAGGAATGATTCAAAAATATTCGAGCAATTAAGATTATACATTAGAATTAGCAGAATAGTATGGGCTTGCCTGAGGATCCGGATGGCATTGAAGAGTCAGGAAAGAGACTGAACTCTTCGTATATGTTTAGTATATGTTTGAAGATTTTCCGGTGATAGCCAGCGAAAATGGAGTCATCTCAAAACTGAAACACTAGGGGAGACCGGGGTAGAATTAGCCGACAAATGAAATTTTTGATTGCGTATAAATTGTACAAAAAATCTTTGTACCAGGCTGAAAAAAATTTCAATGAATAGGAAGGGATGTCTTTTCTTCAAATAAGTAGTAGCTTCTTCACTATTTCTTCTAAGGCAGGCTATAACATCGCACTGTCTAATACCATGCGTGGATAATTCTACCCCGGTCTCCCCTACACTTTTCTAATATTTCCCAAAGCTTTCGATCCGGATTGGGTTTTTTTTCTTATATTTTTAAATGGAATTGAGCTTTAACATGTTGTAAATTATCTCTGCAATTGAATCATTGAGCTACTTTTGAAAATTTTTGAATCTTAATCTTACTAAAAATCGATTGAAGAAAAAGGTAAAGGTACGATTCTACCCTTTTATTTTATATATTTTTTATTATTATTTTTTTTTATGTAACCAGGCTTTTTTTCCATTTTGTACATTATTCAATTAAAAAATTTTAATTCAGATTACAATGTGTATGGGAAATATGGCGGGACTCGCACTCATAACTGTGACAGTCGAGTCGGATATCACACCTTCGAAGTGCGGAATGCTCTTACCAATTATTGCACCACGGACTCCCTTTTGTTTTATAATTGAAGACTATTTAGACAAGGGATTGGGTATAGGACTTATCACAGTAATATTCACTAAGTATTCAACGTATTTACTACGATTCTTGAGTACGTTTTCTAGGTTTTAAACTACCTTAAATTTGGTTTTGAAAAAAGATATCTCTAAACACGTAAACACATTGTGAGTAATTTTCGTCAAAATAAAGCATTTTGAAGTAAATCACTTGGATATGTTCACGTAAACAGCTTCAAAGTCCATAAAAATAGTTCATTTAGAAGTAAATCACGGGCGAATCGTTGGTAAATAGAAGGTAATTTACTTCAAACTTCTAAATTTTGTTTTTTAGAATTTTCACAAAGTGTAGAACCCATTACGGTAAACATAAAAAAATATAGTTAAAAAAATTACTTTGATCTTTAGGTCCGTAAATTTATTCTAAAATAAAATTTGCTGCATGGGGGTGGTTAGATTTGGAGGAATTAAGAAGAATGTGTTATGAATTTAAATGCTCTTTCTTTATATGACAATAAAACTACTTATTGCTTTGAAATTCTAATTTAAAAATGTTTTCATTTCTAAAAAGAGTGGGAAGGCAGTTTTGAAAACTAAATATTTTCAGCTGTCTTTCTGTAATAAATCATTCTTACATTATCCATTCATTTTGCATAGAATGTACATTATTTGTCATTGTCAGTATTTTAGGCATATGATAAACCATCATTCAGCGAGCTAAATCTTTCTAATCTTCGTTTATAATATATTCAATAGTATATATTGTAATAATTTACCACCGGTATTTTATAATATTTTTAATTATTTACCACAGTTATATTTTATTTCAAATCTAATGACAAGATTAGATAATTAAAATAATCAAAATTGTCAAGACACTTCTCTGTAAAAATTCTTAAAACAAAATTAAAGGTTTTCCATGGGCTATAGTTGCCATAATTATTGTGGAAATCATCAATGTCAGCGTATTATCGAATATTGGATATCATTGCGCATTTTAATTTACTCCTCGTAAGTTAACCGTGAGTATAGATTCTGGTTCTTCCGATGATTTCCTGCATGTCTTGTCATATGACAATGTCATTAGCACAATCAGAATCCCTGCCCTGACAAACGATAAAAGTGCTTAATATGTCTCCAATGTCCTTCTACAATTTCCCTGACATGTTTGATTAATTACTGTACTGAATTTTGCGTTATTATTCAGTAACTGTTAGGCGGAAGAGGGGCACCTTTAAATGTGGGGCAGCTTGGAATTTGGGATCTTTCTCCTATGATTAAATAAACAAAAGCCATATCATAATGTAATTTAGCTTCTTAATCTGTTTGTACAGCTAAATTATATCATGATAAGGCTCAATTTAATTTTAAAATATGTGAAAAATCCCCATTTTAATGCTGCCCTACTTCCCCCTATAACTTTAGAAGTTAGAAACTTACTTGGATTTCTTCTATCCACTCATTTGACTATATTAGAGTTAGAGGCCAAACGGTAAGAGATAACGACTTGTTCGATTACATAAACTCCTTTCAAAAATCATTAATATGACTTTCGATTCCTCACTACTCTTCGAGCACTGCCAAAATATATTTTTGAAAATTATAATTAAACACTTTTGAAATCGAAAAAATAGTTTAAATGATTATAAACAGAAATTTTATTCTTGTTTTATTTCTTAAAAGATGAGTTAAGTTTGTTTCTCGGATGGACTGTACATACAATTAATACAAATAGGGGGTTTGGGGGGTAGTTTCACGCATGTAATTTTTTCGAAATTACACATTTTTGCATTATGCTGTTTATGTTAATTTTCTATATTTATAATTATTTTGAATTTTTTATATTTTCTGTCAAAAAATGCATTTTTGACAGAATTTTGATGTTTTCACCTACAACAGTTCACTCAATTTCCTTTTCAAAAACGCAATTTTTTGACGAAAATTGCTCCTAATGTGCAGAGGTCTTTACCCTAGATTCCCTTTTGGTTTATTTCAAACACGGCCCCTACGATTTCTTTTATTTTTTGATATTTTTTGGATGTGGTTCAGGGGAACATTTCGTCTAAACATCTCTATGACGTAAAATCATCGCCATGTTGAATTTTTGAAAGAAAATATATAACTACTTTGGGTTGCCTATTGTTCAACCGATTTAGTTGAATTTGGATTTTTTGAAAAGGTCTTGAAATTTCTGATCGGACTGCATCGGCCATAATCGGTAATGGATCGGTAAAGTACCCATAAATAACCTATCTTTTTAATACTTTTTTTTCCAAGCTTTTTTCTATCCGTAAACTTGTTACCCATCTAGAGGCCAAATGGTAAGAGATACGACCTTTTGGTCTTCGATGACCCCCCATAAGTCAACCAAAGGATCATTATAATGATTTTTATTTACCCCCACTCCCCAGTCTCCTCCAAAACCATCTTTTTTTTCGAAAATGGCTTCTATGATTTCTTTTATTTTTGGATATGTTTCGGACATAGGGTAAGTGTACCAAATTCCGGCCACATTTTTTGTTCCTAAAATTTCCATGAATTTTTAGTCTGCACATTAGATACAATGAAAAAAAAATATCGCTTCGACGAGCAAGATGATCTGAAAAAGACATTGGAAGGATTCCGGAAGGGCAAGGAACTAAGAGAATGAAGGTGGGAAGAATAGGCCACCAATGCTATGTCTACATTTTTAATCATTTTAAAATGTATTAAAAATGATTTTAGAGCAAATAAAGACGATTAACTGTCTACAAGGTTCCTAACAATTCTCCTTATAAAAAAGTATCAAAAAATTCAATTTGTGTTAAAAATATTTCATTTCAAACTCGAGACTTTGGCGCTTGCATGCAACTATGCCGAAATTTGGCACACTTACCCTAGTCCAGGTTTACATTTTGTCCAAACATCACAATGACTCAAAAAAACTCCATCTTGAATTTTTAAAGGTCAAAGTTTAACCACTCTAGGAGGGCCTACTTTTTAACCGATGAAAACAGTAAATGCATCGGTTAAATATCCGCAAATGATTTATCTTTTTCGTATTTACAAATTTTGTTTGTCCGTATGCTTGTAAATCATGCCAGAGCATTCTAGAATGATCATTTCTTTACCAATTTGATCATTTCTTGGCTTCATGAAGTATATTCCTGAATGAACCAGAAGTATTTCGGGCCTTCTGGATCCCCTTTCAACGTTGAAGTATCAGACCATCCATTGATTTTAAATGCTTTTGTGATTTATGAAGCAATTTAAATGCTACCAGTAAGCACCAAAAGAGGACGGGAAAAAATAATTCATGGAGAGTGGAGAGCTCTATCTCGTGAGTTCGAGCATCCCGCAAAGCTGGGACGCTTTGCGGTGTCTTTAGATGGGAAAAATATTTTTGGTCAGTAAATTACCAACTTTGGTAGGTAAAAAAATCAAACCCAAAATAAAGTAACTGATTAAAATATGGTTCATTTAATTTACTAAATGAATTTTGAATAAAAGTTTAGCTGCGTAAAACTGCCCTATTCTCGACCTTCTACTGTGTGGCTATTTAAAAATTACATTATTATTAATATTATATTGAAAGTCAGGCATGCGTAAAATTATACTCCACCCTTTTTATAGTAATTGTCTGAAAATTGTGACAAAAAAATTGAGTCAATTTTGTAAATGTACTGTAAGTTTCTAGGATATTCTCATAAATTTTGTAAATAATTCAGAAAAGACGTACTTGCCACACCAATCCAATTAGTATTTTTCAATTAAAACTGCAAGTAATTGACGGAAGTTGTCACACAATATTTATTTGATCAGGAAAATGTAATTAATGGAACAAATCCCTATACCCAGTAGTTTCTCCAATAACACTGAGAGACTAAGCAAGGTGTCATAAAGTTTACCGTTGATATTGTAATTAAATAATCATTGCAATTCAGTATAAAGTTTCATATAAAAGGTGTATATTTTTCCACTCTTCAGACAACAACTCCCAAGTCGAACAAATCAAGTGAGTTTGCGAAAATATCTGAGGAAATAACTTTAGAATATCTGTGCAAACATAGAAATAATGGGCTAAAATATATAATTCTGAAGATGCACGAAGTATTTTCAATAAAATTCACAGATATATAACATCTAATAGAACATAGCATATAAACCACGAAAAAGAAAACATTACGAAATCACGGAAACACTAACATAAAATTACAAATGAAAATTTTAATCTCTATCATATACATCGAAATGTACATTAGGAACGACACTTAATGTATTTTGATCTTGGGGTCGGAGATGCGGGACTTAGGATGAGGGATGGTAGCATAAGAATAGCAATAGCAGCAAAAGCAGAACATTAACGGTCGTTTTATATATCAAACATACAAGGGAAGGATGTTAGGGAGGGTTTGTGGGGATCTTTTGTGTTACTCTATGAGGAGGGTGGCAAAAGTGATGCTATTCATATAGACTATAGTCAGCAAAGTGGAGAAGGTCTTTGGGTGCCGGAAGAGCAAGCGAGAGCTCTGGAAGTGATGTTAGTGCTTTTGGACAGAGGGTGGAAGTGAATAAGAAATCTTGGAAATGGCTCCAGTTTTAGTTTTCTTGCTCACGCAGAATGTGTTACTTTCGAACCATGAGTGAACGTTTCAGACGAATGCAATTAATTTTATTGATTAATTAGCAATCGACTTATAGGAATCATAATAATATAGTTTGCCTTTCTATACCTTTCTTTAAATAATTACAATGATAACATTTTGTCATACGCATTTTTTGTTCCAATTAATTTCAGTAATTTTGAAAATAAGGCAAAGAATTTGTTATTCATTACGAATTAATGGTACACAATAAGGGGATAAAATCAGATACAAAACGTGCATAAATTGAAAGTGCAATATCTCTACTGAAATCCAGCCACTTAACCTTATACTTCAGCCGAGAAAGAATTCGCTATTCTCAAAATTAATTCCAATTTTAAATTATATTAAAAAATAAGAGGATCATATTTTATTACTTTGAAATGCGTTTAATTTATTTAATGAGATCAACTCGGTTTTAAATAAATATTGAATAGTTGAAAGCATTTTTTTTTAAATATTTTTTACATGTTTAAATTTAGATTTTTTTTGAGTTCAATTTTAATTGTATTTACGTACAGAGAATTGTAAATCACAGCAAGTGACACTCAAATCATTCAGTCTTCTCCACAGGGGAGGTAGGAAAAATCCTGCTTCCACTGAAGATCGAATTGGAGACCTCTAATTCAAATTCGTTCAAAAAATACACTGAATTAATTAAACATTTTAAATTAAAACGCATTTATATGTAACAACGATAATCGTGATCTGAAAGTGAACCAGTAATTGTACATTTTGTCACCATAGAAATGAACAGTAATGGCTCTGGCATACCTTTTAGGTCAAAGAATTCCATGTAATCGAAATTCAAATCCTTTTTTCTCAGTTTTAAATGTGTCTATCCCACTCTATCGGGCTCTTCTTCTTCTTCTTTTGAACGTCATAACAAATACAATTAAGTTCAATCTAATTTTAGATCGAAAAAATGAGATAGACTTAAGTAAATCTTTTGAGAAAGCAAGGGACGCGAATTTTGATTTCATAAAATTATACCATTATTCTAAAATGTGTGCCAGAGGCATCATAAATTAAATTTGGTCAGTAGAAAACCAAATTTAGCTATTACTCAATTTTAAAATTTGAAATTAGTGAGGCTGTTATGCAACTTTTGCCAAGGAGAAAAAACGCAATTTTTAATTCTCATTGCAACCACCTTAAATGTTAGTTTTACGGATAAAACACATTTTTGCAAAGATCTTGTTGCTTATTGAGCAAAATTTAGTAGGGTAAAGTGGTACAAGTTGGACCATGGTACAAGTTTGGTTCCTTGTGCTTAAAAAAATTAGTACTGTATTTATCAAATAAAAATCCTTGTTCAACTTGTACCGGCGAATTGTACAAGTTGTTACACTATGTCCAACTTGTATCATTTAACCCTATATTATAAATTTAATTTCATTCTCAAATGATTTCAATTAGTCTATTTCACTCTAGCGAAACCAAAATTGGATTGCACTAAATTTAAATTGTTTGTTGTTTAACAGAAGATGAAGAACGTAAAAGAGTAGGATAGACATATGCAAAACTTTAAAAAAAACTTCTAAGAAGGAAATGGATGTGAATTTCGACTTTATGAAATTTTCTTGATCTAAGTAAGAGGTGTGCGGGAGCTATTAGTGTTCAACGCTTGGGTACACCTTTCAGATCAGGAAAATTAAACGAAATCAAAATTCACATGCCTTTCTTTTTCACACATTTTGCATACCTATGTCTATCTCATTCTTTCGCACTCCAAATTCTATTGAGATAAATTGAATTTCATGTGATGTGAAATAATGCAAAGCGTGTGAGAATGCAAGGGGTTCGAATTTCGACTTCATAAAATTTTCCTAATTTAAAAGGTGTGTTGGAGCTACAACAGATTTCTCAGAACCAAAATAGTCAGCAAAAAATAATTCAATTTTGATCAGGAAAAAACTAAAAAGTTTTCAGAAATACTTTAAATTAAAACCAAGATTGCCAAGATGTTACATAAGTTCTTCTCTTTCCATTTGCCAAGGACATTTCAATATTTTTACGAATTTTTAATTCATAATTTAAGTTTTGTACTGACCGAATTTAATTTTTATGGCTCCAGCATACTTTCTAGATCAGGAATATTTCATGAAGTCGAAATTAGAATCCCTTTCTTTTTCACATGCTTTGCATATGTCTATCTCATTCTCTCGCACTCTTCTTTTTCTTTTAAACATCACTCCAAATTTAATTTAGCTCTATTGAATTTGGAATGCAGAAGACTGAGATAGATATATGCAGTGTGTGAGAGATTCGAATTTCGACTTCATTAAATTTTCCTGATATAAAAGGTGTCCCGAAACCAATACTGATAAATTTTACCAAACAATCGCTGTTTAGATAATGCCCAGCGCACAATAACTTTTGTTTGTAAACATGTTTTCAGAGCTTCCTGTGAGAGAGAGTGAGATGTAGATCTAGTCATCTCGCTCATTCTCATAGGCAGTTTCGAAAACATGTTTACAAACAGAAGTGGTTGTGCGTTGGGCATAAAACTTTTATGAAAAGCTTACAAAGCCTACACTGGTAAAAATAAAAGGGTTACCGATGATTTTTTCAAAGGGTTACTGTTTTGACACCTATTTAACTCCGGAATAAACGAATAAAACAATGAAAAAGTCATCTTTGGTGTTCGCTCAGATGAGAGAAATACGATAAAAGTAATAAATTTATGATAAAACATAATCTATCGTGATAAATATGCATACAAAATTTCAAAAGATTCAAGTGAACCTTTGAAAGGATCAAATATGATCCATTTTTGTTGAAAAGGGTCAATTTGACCCTTTTATTTTTACCAGTGTAGGCTATTTATGTCTCTAAAAAATGTGTTGATACCCTATTTGACAGCAATGAAAGAAATTAGTCGCTAATACCTGTGGAACATCCGGAAATCCCGGTTATCAAAAGTTCATGAAATCAAAATTCACATCTGCTTCTTTTTAAAACATGTAACATATACAGTGAGTGTCAATAGTTTGTTGCCTAATGGATGTTTGAGAAATCAAGTGAAAAAAATGATAGAAAAAAATACTTTTCCAAATTTTTCTTTTTGCAGATGAGTTCCTTGTAATCCGTAGATATTATTTATAGTTTTCAAAAAAAATAATTAATTTTATTTCATATCAAAAATAATTGTTTTCCAAAAGTTGGTCATTTTTGAAAAATCAAAAGTTTGTTGCCTCATTAAAAAAACTAATTCAAAATTGTGAAAACGTGCAACCAACTTTATGTAAACCGGTTACATTTTGAGCTTATGTCATTTGATAGGCAAATGGTGGATTTGTACATTTTTAAGGCTGTCAATGGTAAATATATAGGTGTAAAAGTGATGATAAATAACAAGAAATAATCAGTTTTTTGATAATTCATAATTTAGGTTATAATGGCAAATTACAAAAAGTTGAAAGGTGGGATATTGTCCAGAGATACTGCTGGAAGGAATCGGCGTCGCTTAATTGCCAAATTTTATGGAAATTCATGAAAAGTTATACATAAAATGGTCAAATATTATAGTTATGAGGCACGAGTACATCTGAAAAACGCTACTGGTAGACCCATGGTTTCGACTCAGAAAGTCGATAACCACATTCTAGGTATCTCTGATAGTAACCCCATGATGTTTGCTTCAAAAATTCAAAGTCGGCTGGTTACAGAAGGCATACAGGCTTCAAATGCTTCGAAAATCAAACTCAAAATGAAAGAAAATATAAGAATAGGTACTTGGCTCGCAAGATTTCATTGGTAAGCAAAACCAAACTGCGTAAGAGGTTGTATTTTTACGTTTTTATCATGTTCCAAGTGAATTTACAACCTTTTAACCAGATTGGTTTTGTTTACCAATGGAATCTTGCGAGCCAAGTAATTATTCTTACCACTTTCATTAAATTGCGGTTGGTTTTGAAGCCTGTATGCCTTCTGTAACCAGCCGACTCTGAATTTTTGAAGCAAACATCATGGGGTTACTATCAGAGATACCTAGAATGCGGTTATCGACTTTCTGAGTCGAAACCCTGGGTCTACCAGTAGCGTTTTTCAGATGTACTCGTGCCTCATAACTATAATATTTGACCATTTTATGTATAACTTTTCATGAATTTCCATAAAATTTGGCAATTAAGCGACGCCGATTCCTTCCAGCAGTATCTCTGGACAATATCCCACCTTTCAACTTTTTGTAATTTGCCATTATAACCTAAATTATGAATTATCAAAAAACTGATTATTTCTTGTTATTTATCATCACTCTTACACCTATATATTTAACATTGACAGCCTTAAAAATGTACAAATCCACCATTTGCCTATCAAATGACATAAGCTCAAAATGTAACCGGTTTACATAAAGTTGGTTGCACGTTTTCACCATTTTGAATTAGTTTTTTTAATGAGGCAACAAACTTTTGATTTTTCAAAAATGACCAACTTTTGGAAAACAATTATTTTTGATATGAAATAAAATTAATTATTTTTTTTGAAAACTATAAATAATATCTACGGATTACAAGGAACTCATCTGCAAAAAGAAAAATTTGGAAAAGTATTTTTTTCTATCATTTTTTTCACTTGATTTCTCAAACATCCATTAGGCAACAAACTATTGACACTCACTGTATGTATCACAATCTTTCGCACTCAAAATTGCATTTTGAACTAAATTAAATTCGTTGTGACAGTTGAAAGAAGAAGAAGAAGAGTTTGAAAGGGTAGGATAAGCATGTGTAAAACTGTTGAAAAAGAAGGCGTTTGCTTGAGCCTTAATACATTTTTACATAAAAATAACAATGGAAGTACGTTACGCTAAATTTCAACTTTTTACATTTTTATACTAAGTTTTGTATATTTTTTCGGATGAAGAAGTTAAATTGTGTAGAGAAATTATGTAAGTGTCTGAAAATTGTTCAAAGTTACTTTAAAAACAATGAATTGCATTTTCACGTCCATTTCACTTTCATTGGTAGGGGGAGGCTTTGATCGTTCGCACATACGCTACCTTCGGACACTTCGTATTTCTCCCATATTCCTTTATGAATCTCACATATGGCTGTATATTGTAATAGCTAACCTTAAATCCCATCTTTCCTGAAAAAATTGAGAGTCTAATCCTTTTTTCCTAGTTTCAGGAAACAAAAAATAAAAACAAGTCCAAAACTGTAATTTTGCTGTGCAATATTTCATACGATTGTGCAGAATTAATAATCACTTTTCTGAAAAACTACTATCACAGAGGGTAGAAGGGTTATTAGGGATCAGATTTATGTAAAAATCTTTTAGACTGAACAGGCACTTTTTGTGGGTGGAACAAAATTCACAAACTTGACTCAGATTCATCGATCGCACATAGAAGACATGGCTTCTCTCACATTTTCCAAGAAACTTCATTTTAGATGCGATCCCTCATATTCACATCTATTGTAATCTACCGATTTGATCCACCACTAAAAAGGAAAACATAAAAATCGTAAAGTTGATAAACAAGAAGTAATTTGACTCAAATAGGCTGCATTTGAGTAATTATTAAGCAATTTTGCATTTCTTTGATATAAAAATATTTTTCAAGCTTGCACAAACTGAATGTGCAATGAAAGAATCACATCTGCAATAAGTTCATACAGTTTACAACTGGTTTTTGACAATCTATGACATAACCTCACTATTGTGTTGTTTTGCATGACAAAGAAAAGAAATTGTCTGTAAGAAGATGTTTTGTGAAAATTTTAGCTTGTTCACCTGCTGAAGCTCAATATCTGTGCTAAATCCCGATTCCTGCAGCTGCAGGAACAGAGAAATCTTCAATGATGCGCATTCAAACGTTTTTGTGCATATCCGGCTCCGTGGAGGAATGGTGGAATCTTGTGTGGTCTTCTCGCTTGCAGAGTTTTAGTCAATTTTTGGCTTTAAAAACTTATTGATTCGTGTAAATTTGGTGATATTTGGACTTTTCAAGAAAGTATTCATCAGATTTAACCGTTTCCGGAGTGAAATTCTCGTAGAATCAAGCAAAAAAATGGTTTTTAATGTCAAGAAAACATCTCTCAGAAAAGTTCCAAAAAAGTGATATTAAAATGTTTTACTCCTTATAAAAATGGTTTAATCAAGTAGATTAGAGTTCCCTTTAAACAATGATGTGCAACTTTTAGTGTCCGGTGCAAAATTTACGGTGAAAATGGTGTGTTCAATGATGGCGTGAATCGTGTGCGATAATAGAAACTTGATTCATCTATCGGACAAATCGCCATTAAATTTTCATTTTCCGCTGGAGGAAAATCTAAGGATTTACTGGGATTTTGTTTGGTGGGATTATGAACCTTATAAGTAACACATTTTTTTGGCATAGTTAGAGAATCCATACGGTTTGCATGGTAGTCAGAAAAAATCACTGAACTTGAACATCATTTTTGTGTGCGAAAGTTCAAAGCCTCCCCCTACACATTTAGCATGTGGAAAAACACAGAAGATTTTATTAATAAAAAATGTCCATGGTACTACACGTTTTTCTAGCACAATTGTTAGCATTATATCTAATGCATGAAAAGGTTTATGAGGAAGGCAAGGACAAAGGAAATATAAGTGTTGTAATGCTCAATATTATCATATTAAGTTTATATATTTAAATATTTAATTAAGGATGCGCTATGGTACAGAAAGGAGCACATCTCTGAGCTTAACTTTCCTCTTTCTCATTCAATGGATGATATTGCTATATCGCCAACACTTTTCTTTGTGTAGCCAATGAAAATTGCCGTTTAGATCGGTGAAAAAATTCTCTATCTCATCACTACAAGATATCAACCGCCTTAAATGTCAATTGAAGGCTTTTCATTCAATTCTATATAGCACTCTTCCTGCCATTTTAGGTATTATGTGGAGCGCGAGATTGGTGTGGGGGTCAGAGGCCCTGTCATGTCTGGGGCATTTTGTTGAGCTCTTGGGCATGTCATATTTGTATCTATATATCCTTCGAATACCCTTTCCCAAAAACCATCCCCGTGCAAGAACCATGTTGTGTTTGGGGGCTGTCTGAGGCATTTGTTCGTCCTGGTAGACACATGGACGTGGGAAAGGAAGCTGACTAAATGGCTTTTGGATCGTGTCCAACTTCTCTCTGATTTCTTTCTTTCCTTCATCTTCTCGCCACTCTTTTGTTGATTTACCACCACCACGTAGACAAGAAGGTCCTGTGTGTCTGTATGTGGTTGACCAGGGAAAAGTCTTCCTTAGAAAAGGTGGTATGTTTTTTGGGGGTGATGTTGCATGAAAGACTCTGACTCATGGGTTTTTTTTTGTCCTTTCTCTTCTCAGCCTGGATACTTTTCATTTTCACCAGACCGCAGAAAAGTTGAAATTAAGGGGTATTAACAACACAGAAGCGACACAGCATTCTCACAAAAATTACTTCATTCGGGCGGGGTTGGACTTCTATCATTGGCATTAATTTTTCTTGCAGCTTTTGTCAACATGGGTAACAGGATAGAAGTGAAAATACATTCGTCCAGACTTAAGGAAAATTGACACTATCCCATTTTGGAATTGCAAGGTAATTTTTACAGAGACTTACTACCGTAGATGCGGATGACTTTGTTCTCCGTGGGTGACTTTGGTCCTCTACTATTTGCAAGCTTTTCTTTAACCCTTTAAGGACGAGAAGATTTAAAATTGGGGGTCAGAAAAAATAATTTTTTTCTCCCCTTTAGAGCGAAACATAACCTTAGATGGCCATAAGAAAAATTTAATTTTTGGATCACCGGTGACCCAATCATCCTTAAAGGGTTAATTCTAATGTTTAAGAACGGTTCTCACCGATCAGATATGGTAAATTGCATCGGAAAGGGCCTTCTTAAGTGTTAGAATTAAAGAAAAGCTTATACGAGAACAGAAGGGAGTCAAAGTCACCCATAGAGGACAAAGTCACCACCATCTATGGTAGTATCCTGCAACAATCGATTTCATACATCATCGGAGGTACGACTTTTGCTCAATAGATTAAGAATAAGATTAAGAATATCAGAAATGATTATCTGCTCTTCTGTCTAGCTGTTTATGGTGCAGCCTATGTCGGGAAAAAAATGAAAGACGCGTCGAATTAGAGATTTCCAATAGGATCTGGGGCTCCTTGTGGATCGTAAAATCCTTTCTTAATTTAAAAATCTAAATGTTTATTGATAATACAAATATCCAAAAAATTACAATCAAGATCTGAGTCAACTTTTGATATAGGCGGGTCCTAGGGTGGTCTAGGCCCTTATAAAAAAAAAACGGTCTCAAAACGTCTTCTAATCTTGTCAAATTTTTTTTTAATGTATTTCAAGGCTAAAACGATATTTCTGAATGATTTTAAAATAAAAGAAAACCCAAAACTTTTCCACATTAGCTTAGTTATTGTGAAATTTGATTGAATTTTGCTATAAAGCTTAATGAAATTCGACTTTTTGTAAACCTGTTTCCTATGAATTACGTTTGCAAAAATCCTGGCTGTTATAAACTATACTATTCAAATCCTTCCTGGGGCCGCTTCTAAGCCGTTGCGGTGTCATTGCCTTCGGGGTCTTTGTTTGTACCTATAAGTTTGGGAGCCGAGAGAGTCAGTCCTGTCTAGAACGTCAGAGAAGAAGAACGTATGGACTTGGGTCTTTCGGGGGAATCTGGCTGGGTTCTAGTTGCTTAACCCTTTAAGGACGAGAGGGTCAAAAATCGAGGGTCAGAAAAAAATCACTCTTTCTGACTTTTTAGAGCAAAACACAACTATAAATTACCGTAGGAAAAATTTCATTTTTGTGTCACTGGTGATCCAATCGTCCTTAAAGGGTTAAAAGAGCCTATTCCATATCACTCCTTCTAACTTAAGAATTCGACCATTTAATAATTACAATTTTGTAATTAAATATCGTTATCGGAGATCACAAACGAGCAATTAAAGGCCGTTTTAGATACTTTTACGCTTAAAGAGTTATTTCAGAATGGAGGAGTGTATTGACAATATTAAAGATTTAGTATGAAGTTGTAAAGATTTTAATGAAGCTTTTTATTGCAAGCTCTCTTGAAATTTTGTGTATTAAAAGCTTTTAAATCTTCTTTTTACGAGCATTAAAATTAAAGAAAACTTTAAAAGTTTACCATTTTTTATTTAAATAATTTATATTACAGTATATGAATTAACTCTAAAAGACTGATTTAAAGTTTTATAACTTATAAAAAATTATCTAAGAATATTGGATTAGTTTCTTATAATTGGAAATATGCATTATAATAAAATTTAGCACAATATGACTGATCCTTAAATAGTAATAGAAGGTTAGGGTAACTGATTTAAAATCATATAGCGGTCTTCATACTAGAGATTTCTAGCTCACTTTTCGGAGGTCTCAAACTTAAAAAAAAAAAAACAAGAAATTGTTGTAAATTTGGCTACCATTTGTAAATATAAAAAAATAGATTTTTTAATATATTTGCAATCAATTACTAAGTTCTGATAATTTTATATGCAAATGACAGATATTTGAATTTGAAAAATTAGTCTTAGAATTTTGTAATGCAAAGAATAAATCTAAATTCAATTTTATAATCTAAATGTATGTATCGACAATGAAGTTTGTCAGAAGCAACGAATAATTTTCAAAATAACATTTTATTTTGGGGTGACGATCCAACCTTCATGTTTGATGCATGCTTCACTAACCGTATTAAGCATTTCTAAAACTTTAAAACAAAAATTATAATTACTGCAGATATTTTAATTAATATTTTTCAAATTTTCTTCTATATTTTTCAATTTTTATTTTTATTTTTTCAGAAGTATGTTTGTGGAGCTCAGAGGCAAAATGACACATATCCTATGGCTAAAGCATAGGATATGTGTCATTTTGCCTCTGAGCTCCACATTTCTGAAACGGTCCCAATCGGCTATGACTATGACCTGATAACTAACTTTAATTCAAAATTCAATTTTGTTACTCCTGAATTATATAACTCCTAGGCTTGAAATGGTAGACTTAAAAAGAAACTCTACCTTCGAAAGCGGGGCTAAACCTCTAGTCTGAAACCTGTCTAAGATTGGATAGATATAGCTTCTAGTGTTGCGATATTAATTAAAATTTATAATTGAAAAGGAGAAACATAACGAATACTTTGAAAACTTTGAAAGCACCCTTGTATAATATTTTAAGTAATAAAACCGCTTGCGGAGTTTTTCTATGCTTTTCTATGTTTTCCGAACTAAAGGCCTTTACACATTGGGGACAATTTCTATGAAAAATTGGATTTTTACAGAATTTAGACATTTCTACCTTCTGCATTGCAGGCAATTTCCTACAAAAAAAAAACAATTTTTTTATGAAAATTGCTTCCAATCTTTAAAGGTCTTAAGAATAAACGAAAAGTAGTTTAAGTCATTTAAGTCATTTCGAACGAGTTCAAACGTAACACGAACCAGATTGGAAAGATTCTCTCTAGACTAGAGTTTTTTTTTAATCTTTGACCTTGAAAACCCGTAATAGGAATGATTCAATTGCATTTTCGAAGAAGGGCGAAATGTCCACTTAAGTGATCTCAAAAATATATCCAAAAATGAAAAAAAAATCCAAAAAACATGGTTTTGGTGGAAAGAGGAGACGAGGAATGAGGGGCATGTTAATGGTCCCAGGGTCGACTTAGGAGGAGTCTCCCGGAAGCCCGAAGTTTCTGTCTTTAACCAATTGGGCTCTAGGCGCGATAACGGTGGAACGGAAAAACAGTGTGACGATAAAAAACTTGAAAAAATCGCCATCTTGAATCAAAATCAAAGTTCGACAACCCTGCAAGGACTAATTTTTCAACTGTTCTGGTCATATTTAGATTGTTTGAAAGGTCTTGTAATTCTGAACCCGACTGCATCGGTCACAATCGGTGATGGATCGGTAAAGTAAAGCGGTCTTCAGAGTAGAGGCTAAGCCCAGTTCCCGAAGGTCTCAAAATCCTAATATAGCAACCAATTTTATTGGTTTCACACGTTTCACAGAATCTGAAGAATAATGTGTCTTTATAATATTTAATTTATAAAAATATTTAAAAAATCTTGACTGGTAAGGAATTCTAAAAGTTAATCATTCTGTTCAATCACTTTCTAAAAGTTAAAACGTTTGGTAAGTCTTAGGTCTGTAGCCCGTCTAATTCAAGAGTTCAAGTTCTTCACAAAGCTGAAACAGAAACAGTTTAGAATTAGAACCCTTTTTTAATCGTTCGACTTTAAGATCCGACTATATAGAAAATAATGAGAATAGATCACTCTTGTATTAACGATATAGCTTAGATGTATAGCCTTAATTTTGGGAATTTAGAGTAGTTCGAATGAATTATTAATATTATTATGCATCCAAATGCATATCTTATTTTCCTTATGGCGTGAAATTAATTTCAAGTGGAATTGAATTGATTTTAATAATGATTTCTCTGTTGAATAATAACTGCAATTTAATGGATTTTCATATTAGGTAAACTGGCACAAAATTGTCTATTTAATTTTAGCATTATCCTTGAAGAGAATTTGATGTGAAATTTCTCTGGTGTCTTATTCCTTAAGTCTGGTAAATGTGAATACAATAAGAGGACAACATTGCAAATTAGTTGAATGAATGCCCATGAATATCCATCTGTTTTTATAGTCTCTCTTTTCATTTCTCATAAACAGAAATGTAATCGTATGGCGTGTAAGAAATTTACTTTTGTGTCTGGATGTCTTGTTGGAGTATGATCAGAGAAATTAGTCGTGTGTTGGCTTTTATGAATCATTTGTGTGTGAAAACTGTGAGAGTGGAGAGAATGTTTTTGAGAAAAAAATAACGAAATAGAGAGTTTTGGGTTTTTGTTTTTTTGATTTTGGAGATTCTATCATGCTGGTTGTCAACTACTTACTGCAGGCATTAGTTGATCAGTGCTTCGTACTCTGGTCACCTTGTTCTTGTAGATAACTTTTTTCACGCACCGCTCCACCTGCTGGTTCCACTTCATGAAGCTGACATAGGCTGCATAGATGAGGAATAGGATGAGCGCCTCCCACCACTCAATGAGGTTATCACGAAAAAAACATATGAGAATGAGAAGACTGGCACTGTAGAAGGTGCAATCGCGGAAGAGGGGCCACCATGTTAGGGTTAGTATCGTCTTTGAGAATAATGCACACATGCCGATTACGAATAATATGTTGAACACCGCACTACCGACAATTGTACCGATACCCACATCATCGAATGACACAAAGACACCAATGACACTGGTGAACAGTTCCGGAGCACTACCACCGGCCGCCATGAATGTAGCCCCGGCTACATCATCGGCAATGCCCAATTTTTCGATGATGACATCCAGAGAAGGCACAAAGAACTCGTCGCAGACTATCGCGAGAGCGACAAACATGTAGATGACACCAATTATGTGAAAGATAACAGCACCATTTCGACGTTGCTCTATTGTGAAGAGGTCTTCAGGAAAGAGGGGATCCTTGTGCGTTTCATTATTGGTACCTGAAATGATAATTAAGACAGAAAGTAATTTTTAGTATTTTTTTTTACATTTTCGGAAACGTTGAGTTAGGGATATGATTTCCGTTTTCACTAGGTACAGGGATTTACCCTAGTGTACGGGCTTTCAGACCTAGGGCTCGTGCCCTAGACATAGTTACGACTTAAGCTGAAAGACGGTTGAACGCGTTGAACTTTATTAATAATCAAAATAATGATTCGACTAAATTCTCATCAGTTTCTCATTAATGAAGCCGATACTCGGCTTAAGCCGAGTGACGAATTACGCAGAAACTGATGGAAATATATTTTTGGTAATTTTCGGCGATTAATTCAATAGGTGTGGAAACCGGTGAGCGTCGGGTAAGAAGAAGCAAAGAAAATTTTCAAATTCTTCCCAAAGCTTTCGGCTCGGACTCCAAGCTTTCCTCAGTGGTCAAATTTTTAGTCTTTTCTTGCTTTGTCAAAGGGTCCTTTAGTTCACAGGGCATGGGATTTGGGGCACTGCACTTCATTTTCTACATATTTTTAGAATTTTTAGCAATTTTTCTCTCTTTGTGTGTCTTTCTTAAGATTTCTTTGTGAGACTACTCATGGAAATATAATCTCTAGGGGAATTCTGCAACCGTATGGTATTGTCATATGACGAATTTCGCATTTTTTATTTAGTTAATTCGGGAATACTATTCGAAAATGCGACTCATATCAATTACTGAGGGCTTCGTAGAGATTCTTGCAATATCGAATTGATGTTCACTGGTCTTTAATAATATTGTACTGTTCCGGAATTGACCACCAACATTTGTTATTTGACATTGTCATATCGCTGCAGAATTCTCTTAGTGATTAATATTCTGATTATAGTTACGTTAAGACATCTCTTGGATTAAGTCGTAAGTGTGTCTGTGGAATTAGCCTTGTTGTATATTCTAATTTCTTATAAATTAAGATTTCTCTGAAAAACTTTAGGATTGGATTATAAAGGGCGAATGATGTATCATATTCGTAAAAACCAATAAAATTAGTTTCTATTTAGGATTTTGAAACTTTTCGAAATTGGCTTTAAACCTCTAGTCCGAAGACTGCTTAAGGTTAGATCAAAAAATCTTTTACTGTTGCGATATTATGAATTATATTTACTTTGAAAGTTTTGAAAGAACTCGTACGATCTTATAAGTGCCTTCTATGTTTTTCGATGTTTCTTTTATCACTTGTAAATTCGGGGAAGTTTTACTAAACGTGTTTTACAAATGTCGGTAAGTTTTTAAAACCTATCGCATTAGTTTTGAAACTGATTTAATGAAACAGCATTAAAACGAAAGTTTTCAATTTTCAACCTAGGTATTTCGAAAATATAAAATATTGAGATAATAAACATTTTACTCAATGTATGGTATATTTTCAAATAACAAATAATCTAAAGAGAAACTACCTGGACTTAGCTTAAATATAAATTTATAAACGTTAAGTTATTAAGACTTTATCTACTTGAAATTGCCCCACTCTTCCTTTGTTTTTATTTTTTGTACAATGTGTGAAAAGTGAAATTAATCTAATAAACAATATGGTTATGAGAGTTTTAAATAGTTTCGGGGTAGAATTAGTTATTTTAAATTATTCTATTTTATTTGTATTTATTATATTTATGTGGCTCTCATCGCAATGACAATTATAGTGACACTGTACAAATGAGCAGAATAAAGATCAAATTTCATTAATTAACATTAAAAAAAATTGTGAAATTTTCATGATAGATTTGGCAAAGGCGAGGTGAAACATCTTTCTTTTATTTTGAAAAGTTTTCTCTTTTTTTGATGCCAAAACTTTTATATTTTACTGTTCAAATTTAATTTCTTACTTTTCATTTATTTTTTACCAATTCAAATTATGTTTCGTTCAATATTAATTAAAGTTTTGAACATGTGCCAGGGCTAATTTCATTTGCAAGTGAAATAAAAAATTCTGTGTTCAAAACTGACCAAACAATGTTTGTGAAAAAAAAACTTAAACATTTACGAACTTTTTAACGGGTTATACGATTTACGAACATTTCCAAAGTTACCAGTAGGAATTCACAAACATTTAGTGAACAATTTTACGAAAGATTTTATCTGTCTATAGAGGAGACTGGGGCAAAAAGTCACAAAACTGATATTTTATTTTTTTACAAGCTAACTGAGAGCCTCAGAAATTTCTAATTATCTCAGTTTTATAGGAAATTTACCGCTCTACAACTTTGTGAAAGTAATTTTCCCCTTTTTTGTTCACCAGTAGTGCATAAATTGTGGAAAATAAGTAGGTACAAATTTATAACTGCTGTAAGGAAATATTTCAAAAACATGGCCAAAAATGTCAATACTTTTTTTTTATAAATTCTTTGTTGGAATTCTAAAGTGGTCTTCAGACTAGAGGTTCAGCCTAGTTCCCTAAGGTCTGAAAATCTTAAATAGCGAGGAATTTTATTGCTTCTTGAAAGCCTAATACAGTAGACTCTCTCAAATTCGGGCATTCGGGACCGAAATGTCACCCGAATTACAGAGAAATTCGGGCGTCTGAATTTCGGGACTGTTTGAAATGCAACGATCTTTTACTCATTTGCATAGTTACATTATGTTAACGTACTCATATTTATTATAAATCTCATGAAAACCTCTTTATAATGCAAAATCATATTACAATAAGACAAATCGTGACAAATTTAAGTATATTTGCTTCATTCGATAATCAGAATCAAACCTGGGAAATGTCAACGAACATTTTTCAAATTTAACTGCTGCCTGAATTAAAAAGTAGCCCGATCTTAACACTTCGTAGAACCCTAACTAAAAGTGTCACGGATGGACCAAGTGACAGCCGCTGCCACTTATCGGATTTTACATAATATTTTAATATTTTTACATATATTTTAACATTCGGAGCCTCAGTCAGTTCTTTTCTGGTGTCTGAATCAGAAATTTTATCTCCTTGGGTACTGTATCTAAAGATTTCTAACCATTCAATGTTTTCATCTTTATCAGAATCATGGAGTAGGGGAATGTGGTCTGCCTTTTAATACGGCAGCCTTTGAAATTTTAATTTTTCTCTTATTTTTCAAAGCAAAAATTCTACTTTATGAACAATAGTTAATACTATTAACTATTTTCTATTAACTTCACTTAACAAAATGGAATTTTAGCTTTGGGAAATAAGAGAAAAATTGAAGCATTCTGATTTTGATGCATTTAAAGGTATGTCACTTTTCCCTATATTTCATCTCAATAATTAGCAAAAACACTTTCAAACTGTTCTTTTAGGGCTTTTAAACATTAATAATCAAGAAAATAACATCTGCAGAACGTCAAACCCTCATATAAAATGCATATGGCAGCAACTGCCAATTGGTCCATCCGAGTGCAGTTTTTTGTTTTTGCAATATATTTACATTAATATTTAATTTTTATTAAAACTTTTATAACGAAAAAATAGCCAGATAAATTCTGCACACATTCAATCAGGCCTCCAGGCGAAATGATATATTCTTCACTATAAAAAATAACATTGAAAACTAAATTGGCAGCGGCTGCCACTAGAGACCATCCAAGTGTTAAAAGAGCTAAATTAGCGAGAGTCTACTGTAGGTTAATTATCTTTAATAATCCAATTCAAAGTTAAATCTTTCCAAAAAAAGCGTGATTGATAAGGAATTAGAGCAGTTAAGCTATATGGCTAAGTCTTAGGTTTGAAGCACGTATATAAGAAACTTGCGACAATGAAGGTCTATGGAGGCTATCGATGGAAAAATTTTAAGCCGCTATGTTTTTTATCTTGGAAAATATTGAATTTTGAAATTTTCGATTTGTGACTTTTTGCCCCAATCTCCCCTACTCAGTATCTAAAAGACCTTGTTTATAAATAAAAGTTATTACCAAGGTTATTACTTTTATTATTATTTGCAATTTATTAAGACAAATAAAAAAAATAAGTAAATAAACTTTTGGGAGATACAACAAATTACAAACTTCATAAAATAACGAAGTAAAATTGAAAAAAATGGTTTAGATTCCTAATGCGCTAGGGTGGAGTAACCACTTATCGTCACTTTTAGGAAAAACTGAAATTAATTTAATTATAATTTTTAAATCTTTATTATAAAGTAACTTAAATTTGACACAAAGCTACTTAGATATGTTTTCTATAGATATATCAAACTAATAGCCCCACAATTTAACGGTAGATTACTTAAAAAAAAACTATTTTTATTAAAAATTCAAAAATAACCACTCCTCGCCACCTACTTGAAAAGGCCCAAGCTCAATTATTTTAGACAATATTATTAAAAATATATTCAGCGTTGATTTTTCTTCCTGATATCCTTTTTATTACTCGTATTATATGATTTTTCTTCGATTTAACAATGGGTGGCGAGAAATGGGCCACTGGCGAGAAGTGGTGACACCATCCTACTAAAACAAAATTAATTAAATACAACAAAAATTTAAAATATTGCGATTTTAAATTCTTCTAGTTGTGGTGTTTATAGATTTAGTTAATTTTCCAACATTTTTAGCAAATAATTTAAAAAAAGGTATGTTTTTGGTTTATATTTTCGGGGTTGTATATAAAGCCATTAAATGTTTCTTATCTGACATAGATAGATATTGATTTGCTAGCAAGACCCATCTGTGGAAACGAAAAGCCTTGTTATGTGTTAAAAAGTTTTTTGTAGTAGAATATTTGTAAAGTTTGTTTTTCTCCAAAAGCGACGAATTGTTGAAGGATGAAAAAAAACTGGCATGACTTTTTGTTGAAAAATATTTTTATCATCCAAAATTTTTACCGTCATACAACAAACTAATCTTTCATATCTACGTGATCTTTTTGTTAAATCCCATGGTTCAATAGTGAGAATGCATTTTTAAAACTGTGATTTATAGGGTTTAAGGGTCATGCGGAATTTGAATGATACGTAGCGTGAAAGAGTGATAATTTTAATAAAACTACAATAATAAAATGTTATTTGGAAATAAAATCAATATTTGCAATTCTAAATTTTATGTTCATGTTACAAAATTGATTGTATTGGACACACTTGATATGTTATGCAAGTGCGTCCTTTGAAAATTAATTTGATGGTGTCAATTGAGTTAGAAAAGAAGAATTTGTGTGCTTTTAGTGGAAGAACCCTCGTGGGCTCAAAAAGGTTTGGGTTTTCGTGAGAAACCATGAATTTTTTCCCGCACAACCTTCATATTAATAATAGCTCAGGTTGAAACTTATTCAAAGTTCATCACAATATTAGGACTTTTTGGGAGGAAGATGGAATGGGTTGAGCTTGAGAATCTTTGAGAAGACTGCGAAAGGGGTTTTTTGGTTAATTATTGCGTGCAGGTCTTACGCGTGATAAACTGGAAAATACTAACTCTCTCCTTCATTGATGAAGACCTATTAGCACTTATTTACACTTATTGACAACACCATTGAAGTTACACAATAAGGGTACTCCGCCGAAGCTTTTTGGAAAAAGGTTAAATCATTTCAAGTGTAATTTGTGCTTATAATGGAATAAGGTCACAATTTTCCCCACTATCTATCCCTCTCACACACGGCTTCACACTCGCACACACTCACATGGGAAAACACGGAAGAAATTGTGGGTGAAAAGCTTCAAGGATGGAATGTCTTAAGACTGCGCGCGTTCAATTCTCACTGAAATTTCTTAACATGAACACCCCCAATTTCTTGGCCCCTTCAATTAATTAATTTCTCTCTTCCATTTTGCCCAGAAGAACAACAACAAAAAATATTTCTTTTACTCCAAAAACCACTTTGAGTGGATTCCAGAGAGCAAAACGATGAAGTATTATATGGGGAACACATGGATTTCACCTTATCTGAAGATATTGGTTAGATGGTTTCTTGCTTTTATGAAAATTCACCCGCAGATGGGAAATATTGCTGCGATATATCTAGAATCTACTTCTTTTTTTCCAGCATATTTCTTCAAAGACGAAATTTTCTCTTTTTTTCTGAGATGGGGCGAAAAAGCTCGCAGTGGGTGGGCAATACAACAACAACAAACCAACACAGAAGAACTTTTCTCACGCTCTCCGTGTTTGTATTTTTCTCTCCTTGCTCGCGCGAGATTATGTAATCTCAACCACAAATTCGGAGGGAGGCCGTGGGTGGCGGAATTTCAATAGAGTACCCAATATAATGGAATTATCTGAGAGAGTATTCTGGCGGTATCAGACGGCCTCATGAACCATCAAGGCTTATAGAAACTATACTACATGGTTTCCACCCCGTAGATTCTACGGTTCGAAGTATTTTTTTCTACTTTACAAATCGATACGCATGTCACTGACTTTACTAAATTTTTTTTTTAAGTTTGCAAAATAATATTACTTGCATTCAGCAAAGTTTAATGAGTTCTTTTTTGATTTTGCAAGATTCCTATTAGATAGTTCAATATAGAGTGGAGTCATAGCTTAAGGTGTCTACACATTATGAGAAATTTCTATCAAAAATGAGCTTCAAAAAATGTCCTTCAAAAAATAACCTACGCATTGGTGAAAGTTTTTGACAAAAAGGTGGATTTTTGAAGAAAAGGACAATGGGCAAAATGGTCCAACGAGACCAATACCATCGAATAGGTATTGGCAAAAGGTAGTAACTTTTGTTACGGGTCCAACCTCAAAAGTATGCAAGAAAACTACGAGACATAAAACAAATTGTTAAGAAGTGTGACAATTTATTTTTTACAAAAATCCTTTCATACAATAACGGTTTACCTTATGTTGGTCATTTCAGAGAAAAATTTGTAAAGAAGGGCTGAGTGAAGACTTTTCTATTATAAACCATATCGTTATCTCTTCATTTTCATTCCAATTTTCCAGATTTATCTAATAAATCCTTGAATATTCTTCAAATTTATAAAAATGATTCTAGGGAAATGTCTCCTATGCACAAATATTCCCATTGATAAAAGACTTAAAGCTTCTGAAAAAATGCAAAGTCCTAAAAGATACCGTTATCCAAAACTTTGAATAATAAATTCAGAACGTTTCTGAAAAATCTGAACTTTTTGTTAAAATCCCGTTGGTAACGGTACTTTTAAATTTTATGATCTTCACCAACTCTAACTCCTGTTTTAAGGAGAATATTTCTGTAAAGGAGACAAAAGAACGCAATACTTTTAATAGAAATAAAAGACATTCCTAGGATTATTGAGGGAAAGCAGGATAATTACAAAGAAAATTGAGAGATAGGAATATGGTTTCTTCTAGGTAAATGGTTCTTAACTTCTCCTTTTGAAATCGTTCTTTGACAATTACGACTTACAGTACACCGTTATCGAGAATAAAAGCAAGCTTCATGAAAAAAAATCTAGCCATTTCCTAGGAACACTTACTTTAAGATATCTTCGACAATTGACGTAATAGACAATAAGTTTCTTCGAGAGATATGTTGAAGACACACTAAAGACTCCGAAAATACTGATGGTTTCCCATTACACGAAAGAAGTTTTCATTTTGACTTTAAAACATGAGAAGTTTGTAAGGGAGCTACCAGATAAAGTAGTTTAAGAGAAAATATAAAAATATGTATTTAAAACTTAAGTCATACATCGCCCTTAAGCCGAATTTCATTAAGATCGGTTAAGCCGTTTTCGATAAATAATATGACAAAGTTGTGAATTTTCATAAGGATATCCTTAATTTCCCAAGGACTGACAGTCCCTTCTGACGCGGGTGTCGGTAATTTTTATGTCATATCAGAACACTTACAAAATGGGCCTAGTCCCATCTCTGATGGCGATGGGTTGAACTAGCTCCCATACATTTCTGCCCATTGTCCTTTGTGTAATGTGTACGCAGAAAACAATATTTTGTAAAAAAATATCTCGTAAAATGATCATCTTGCGAACAATGTTTGCGGAAAACAAACTTGTTTGTGGATGATGCGATTTACGAGCATTTCGTAAGTCCCCAGTAGGAATTCACAAATATTTTGGAACAATTTTATAAAATATTGCTTTCTGTGTAGGCAATATATTTCAAAACCATGTCCAATTCAAGGTAATGTCCATCTAAAATTTTTGAATCTAATTAACCACTACACATTGCAACAAAATTCACACTGGTAAAAACAAAAGTATCAAATTGATCCAAATTTGATTCATCCTTTGCAAAAGGATCAAATTTGGATCAAAATGCTTTTATTTTTACCAGTAGTGCAGCAAATTCATTTTTGTCAAACTTTTTGATAGAAGTCAACACGATACGAGATTGTTTTTCATGAAAATTTGTTGTTTAAATTTTCCACATAAATAGGCTAAATATTATCCCAAGGAACTTTCGCGAATAATTTTTTCGCTTTTTTCAGCAGAGAAACAACGAATTTTCATGAAAAACAATCACAATAGTAAGAGATCTGAGAATGGTAGAAATCTGTCAAAAATTTTTGATGGAAAATAAACCCAATGTGGAGGCATTTTACTCAAAATTTTCTTTAAAAATATGAATTTTTCTTTCAAAAATTTTTGAAATAAATTTAGATAAAATCAGCTTCAATGTGAAGACAACTTAATGGACATTGTACACTTATCTGGCAGCCATAATAATAATGATAATACCGGGAAACATCCCATAGAGAAACTAAGCTTTTCCGCGAGCGAGATTTCTAGATACAGGGACGTTGTGTGTTTGTTAGTTTCAGACCTGTGGCATTAAGTTCACTAATCACTGAATATGATTTAAATGCATATAATGCCAGAAAATATCTCTATACATTTGAAACAATTTGTATCGAAAATTGTCTTTTTGACAAAAATTTCTTCAAATAGTAAGGCCATCAAATAGATTAGAACTCTGGATACTTACTTCAAATATCGAGAGCATAAAAACATTGCCTATTAATATCAAACGAATTGACTCAAAATTTACGAGTGTAATCAGGAATACCGGGATACCGGCTATTCAATTCGACGACTCCTGGCTTTCCGAAAATTTAGCAATGAAACAAAAAAATACATTCCTCTTTAAAAAATATAGAAAAAAAAACACCAACTTCATTGTTCATACAATCAGTAGAGGAATGTGGAGCAAAATGTGACAAAACGAATAATTTATTTCTTTTTTCACAAGCTACCAGAAGACCTGAGAAATTATTAATCAGCACATCCTTTTAGGAAATTTACCGCTCTATAACTTTGCCAAAAACCATTTTCATCTATCTCGAAAGAACATGTGCTTTCTGGTTCATTATCTAAAAGTTAATTTTGTAGAAATTTTCAAAAATGCTGAGACAAATATTGATAAGCATAGGGAAATGTCTTAGATTTTTGCTAAATTAACAAACTGAATTTCCAATTGACATAATTTAAAAATATGTTTTTCTTTTGCAATTGCAATGGAAGGATAGTCCCTTTGCTGGTTTATACAGAAAAAAAATGTAAACTTGTCTTTAAATGTTTCTAAATTTCTACTGGAGGACTTACGAAATATTTTTGTAAATTGTATTGCCCACTAAAATATTCGTAAACATTATGCGTAACACAATAACCTGACGAGGATTTATTGTTCTTTTACAGACAATTGTTCGTACATATTTGTTTGTCTGGCAAAACTTTACGAACAAATGACAAAATTTTAGGGTGGAATCACCAGTTCTCGCCAGTGCCCCACTTGTCGCCACTTACATTGAAATCGCTATTTTTCGCAATTTATGAAATAAATGAGTCGCAATTTTCTTGTATTGTTTCTGCTTCTACGCATAGAATCGAAAAATAATAAATATTCGTCTTGGATTCACGATTTTGATCATTTTTTAGAGCAATATTTTAAGCAAGTGCATCGAATCCAACATCTCTTACCAAATGTACTAAGTGTCGTCAAATTTTCATCACGCCAAAAATACCTATTTGGGTAAATAATTTGTCTATTGAATATTTAATTGCACTTGTGGAATACATAAAATTTGTATTTAGTCAATTAATATTTCATTTTATATTATTTTTGTATAAAAATGAGGCATGGCGAGAAGTGGTAATATTCTGGAATTGATTTTACCACCTGTCGCCATATCTTTTCAATAGGCGACGCTAACTTCACTTCGTACATTCTCAGTTGTCAAATCTGCATTGTTTACTTTCTACAAAAGCCCCATAATTTGGTTTCTTAAATAAAAGTGAAGAAAAATCATTTAAAGAGAGTAATAATAAAGTGATCACAAGGAAAGAGAAATGGTGAATGTATTCTTTTCATAGCATTGCCTAAAATAACCGAGTGTGGTTCTTTTTAAGTGGGTGGCGAGAAGTGGTTACAAATTTTACAAAACTGGCGAAAAGTGGTAAAAAGTGGCGACGAAATGGTTATTTTTGCATTATTAATAAAAATCAGTTTTTTAAGTAGTCCAGCGTTATGTTCTAGGATTATTGTTTTCACGTATCTAGAGTCAATACATCTAAGTAACTTTGTGTCAAATTTGACTTATCTTGTAACAAGGATTCAAAAGTTATGATTAAATGAATTTAATTTTTTCCTAAACATGGCGATAGCCGGTTATTCCACCCTACGAACACTTTTTTATGTGTTTTCAACCATTTAAGAACAAATGTAAGTAAAAGAACAAAAAATGCACGTCGAGTAATCGAGTTACAAGTTACAAGTTATTTGAAAAAATACAAACTTTTACGAACTTTTTAGTGGGTTATACAATTTACGAGCATTTCATAAACCCTCAGTAGGAATTCACAAACATTTAAGGTAAAGTGCCCCCGAGTCGACCGGTGGTCAATATTTGAATGTTTGATGATAAATTTCTATAAAATTGTCACTGATTCGTATTTATTACTGGAATAATTGACCTAATAATGTTAGATCATACGCTACGTATTAGTGAAAATATAAATAAATTGAATATATAACTCTACCGGTCGAATTGAGGAACCCGTTGACTTGAGGGCATTTTACCTTACGAACAATTTTACGAAATATTTTTTCTGTATACCGTTTGACCCCCTACTGCTCGTAAGCTTTTTTTTATTCTAGCACTTAATAATCGTCTTTCTTTACCTATCCGATTTACAATATCTAATCGGTGAGGACCATTCTAAATCATCAGAATTAAAGAAAAACTTAAGAAGCAATGAGGGGTCACAGTCATCCATGGAGTACCCGTATCTACAGTATAGAGGAAAGTGCCCATGCTTGATACCATTGGAAGCTTCATAATGACTAAATTTTCTATGTTTTACAATATATATGTGACTCATCGCAACGTAATTTTAGAAACTATGGGAAAATGGCCAGTTTTCAAAATATATTTCGGAGTCACGTTTATTGAGAAACATAGGAAAAATTTAGTCATTACGAAGTTTCCAATGGTATCAAGCATGGGCACTTTCCCCTAGTAACGGTGCTATCACATTAGGATTTTTCACTATTTAATTTTAAATTGAATTCAGCAAATTGAGCATTAACATTGCGAGAACCACTTGAAATTTTTCATAGCCAGGACACATTTTTGCGAGAAATTTGCTAAATTCAAAAAAGCCGCGCAGATTGTCAGTTGTTTTATTTTGTCATTTGCGATTTTGTTACATTATTAGAAAAATGAGTAAGTCCAGTGATGAGGAAGAAATTTTCCTATTTTATATAGGATACATGTTCAATGAAAATGTGTCTCAAGGTAAAAGGAAGAGATTGTGGGCCAGAAAATGGATCCAAGAGAGATCTGCCCACGGATTCACTGAAAAATGATGATGATGATATCGCAACTGGTGATTTTTTTGGACATAACAATTGTTTTCGTTTGGATACTGAAGAATTTCAGGAACTACTTCACATTAGTTGGACCTCATTTGCAGAAAGAAACAACGGAAATGAGGGTGCCTATATCGCCTAAGTCCAATAAAATTAGAATATTTGAGCAATTTTAACATTTTAATTTGCTGAGTTGAAATTAATTTGAGCAACCACATTAATGTTATTTTAGCATATTTAAACATGTTTTGGTGGACCAAGTATTAGTTTACATCAATAAATAAGCGAAAATCTATTAATTCAAATGTTTTTTAATGCAAAATATCGCATAGGAACTCTGGGAAAAATCCTAAAATGACAATAGCGTATTCAGTGGATGTAAATTACTTTAAAAAGGTTCATAATTCTATTAATTTTGAAATATAAGTTATTCAAAAATTATATTTTCTCTAATGACTCATCAAATATCATTCGTGAGAATCTCTTTTTCATACCAAATGAAACATTTTAACATTTTTTGATGATATTTACGCGCACGTGTGAAAGCGATGTTTTTCAAGGTACTCCAATCAGACGAAAAATTCAATCAAATGAATTTCATTAAATTAATTAGGTATACGAACATCGTGAGTTTTGAAATCATTGTAATGATAATATTCTGATAAGTTTTCGTGATAGTTTCGATAAAAGAGTAACCTTAAAGACCAGTGAGCATCAAATAGCTATTGCAAAGATTTCTATGAAGCATTCAGTGATTAATATGAATTGCATTTTCAGATAGTTTTCTCCGAATTAATTAGGGTAAAGTGATATAATTTGGAATTAGTGTTACAAGTTGGACAATTCGCCGGTACAAGTTGGACAGGAATTTTTTCTTGATAAATACAGTACAAAATTTGTTTTTAAGCACAAGGAACCAAATTATAAAACTAAAGCATTAAAAATATACAAACAAAAATGAAGTACTAAATTTATCAAGACAAAAAGCCCTGTCCAAATTGTACCATTGCATTGTCCAACTTGTACCACTGTCCAACTTGTATCACTTTACCGTACATAAAAAATTTAAATTTTTCATACGACATTCCCATTATGTTGCAGAATTTCCCTAATTAAATAGACATTCATCCTAGACAATTTTTTTTAATATTTTATTTATTTTGATGTACCGGGCTCTTATTGCCATTTTGTACGTAGTTCAGTATACAATTTTCATTTGGTTTTACAATGTGTATGAGAAATATGTCCCTTTAGATGCTTCAATCATTTGGACCAGGCAGGACTCGAACTCATAGACAAATTTTCTTTGTTAAAATTGTGCATTGTTAAGGATTCCGCAAAAAAATGAATGAATATTGTCTTTTGTTGTGACTTTTAATTACATTACATTGAAGTTAACGAGATGAAAAGTCTCTGTCACGGAAATTCGAGTAGTTTCCAAGAATTTTCACGTAAATTTTACTTTTTCATTGCTCTTTCATCACTACACAGGGTGGTGGTACCCCAAAAAGCTCAATCGATTAGTACTTATACCAACTTTGATTTTAAGTATTTAATTTTATGGCAGGTGAAAAAGTGAAAGATGAACAATCACATTCTTAAAACTTTGGTTGTGTGGTAATAAAGCGATTTTTACCAAACGGTTAAAGGTGCCGACAACTTGCGATTCAGTTTAATGTTTAACAAAATGAAGTGTATCCCTCAGAACCCTTTATAAAATAATTTTAAAAGGCCAAATAAAAATCTTTTCAAAAAGGGTCATGGTTCATAATTTAATTTCATCAAGAGTATAGGAGCAAGGAAGCAACCTCCACGCCTATTTGGGACTTTTATTGGATCTAAATCGGTGCTCCTGGACAGTCTCCGGGGACTAACTATTCCTTCCAACACGAGGCTAAAAATATTTTTTTTTACTACATTTTTCGGTGGCCTGTTTTTGGGTAAGACATGCTTAATTTCTAGGCCTCGACACGACTAATAATAATCAAGAGCATGAAAAAAATCCATTTATTAATTAGTTATTGAACCTTGTATTGAACTTAACTGTTTCCATATTCTCTTTTATGTCTCAGCCGATTCGTTTAAGATTTAAGATCAGACTAAAAACAGGTAAATGGCAACTAATTATGGTTGAACTCAAAGTTTGGTATGTTTGTTTGTTACCGGCTCAAATATTAATCAAACTGATCGAGATATCGACTTTAGATTTTTAATGACCTCCAAGAACTAACTATATTGACATGTCAGAATATAAGTTGATTTTTTGCAAAGTTATTTTTTTCGCTTTTCGGTTGACACCATCTACCATCCCTGTGAATATTATACCGGAAAGTTAATTATTCCCAAAGTTATAGGTGTTTCACATCTTAAAAATCCTATACTCAGCATGTAAGATTTTAGTTTGAGTTTGAAATCGTTTTCTTTTAAAGTTGGCTATTCGCGACTTATTCGTTTTGTATTATTAGCTATCGATATGTTAAAGTGGTTGAAATCCCCTAGACGGACTTAGGTCATTTTATCCTATTTGTCTTACTCCTCCAAAATAAATCATATATTTCAAAAAAGCTATTTCTGAGCTTTTCTGGTAAATGTTTTAAAAGTAGATTCTTCATCAGTCTTAGTCAAGATTGATTAAGAAGGTTTCTAAGCAAATGATCTCGGAATCCTTAACACTTCTGAATCGATTTTAACTAATTGATTCTTATATCCAAAAACGCCAAAAACCATTAACTTTTTTCGTTGTTGTGCATGAATTTATGAACTTAAACACTTCTCGAGTTTTTTATCTTTTCTTTTTTGTTTAGTTAACATACATGCGGAAATTTACAGTGTACCATTCCACTTTTCACAAAATCTTCAGTGTGGTCAATTTTGCCGATGTCAGGAGAAAAAGTGCTAAGTTTTTTCATTATTTAAACTATTTTATCAGTGAAATTGTAACATAATTTTGATTAAAAAAAGTAAAGTTTGAACCTTGTATTCAAAGGCCAGTGATCAGATTCAATGATTTTTTTTTGAAAAAAGCAAATTTACAAAAGTAAACAATCCAGTGCATTTTGGAAAGTGAAAAATCTTTGCAGTATTTCCTGTTTTTTCTTGAAATTCCTATACCAAGGGAGTCTTCAAAAGGCAAACCATATACTCAGGATGATGTGGAGAAGGGTCTGAAAGCATTCAGATGTGAGGAATGTCTAAGAGAAGCAGTGATAGATTTCAATGTGTCAAAAAGTACGATTTTCACCGGTAACTGTCCAGTGAAATGCCAGACTGGACTCCTCAAAACTTACTCCTTCCTGAGGGAGAGAAGGACCTGGTATAATGCTTCTTAGATTGTTACAATCGGTGGCATCCAATAACCCAAGATCAAGTGTTGGATACCATTTGTACGAATTCGTCTTGTTCCAAAATACCCCATTTTTACTTGTTTATATTTTTTGCTATTTTATATAAAAAATTATGCCTTTTCCAATAATTTTCGATAAGATTTTTATTCTTAATAAAACAAAGAATACAAATATTAATTTCAATAAAGAAAAAAATAATTTGGGAAGTCACTAACGTGTTTGCAAGTTGAAAATGCTAAAAGTTGGTCCAAAATGTACCACATTACCCTATAGGAGTTGTACTGTACTTTTTCCAGTATTTTTTTTTTCTCAAAACTGCATTGTAATATTTTTTCAACTGCAATAAAAAATTGTAAATTTGAGAAGTCGATGTGTTTATATCTAAACTTTCCCGATTTTCGAATTTTGTTTGTTTCACAAATATAAATTTTTAAGCATGCAAAGGCCTTTAAACGTCCAAAGTTTTAAAAGATTGTAGAAAAAGCTCAAAGCATATCATCTTCTCAAAATTGTCATAATACAGATACGGGAAAGATCGTCAGAATGACCAAATACTGTGATGCCTGTACCGGCGACAGTAGAGATTCCACGGTCCATGTGATACTGACCTAATTGTGTTTAA
Organism: Phlebotomus papatasi; assembly: GCF_024763615.1. Taxonomy (NCBI): domain Eukaryota; kingdom Metazoa; phylum Arthropoda; class Insecta; order Diptera; family Psychodidae; genus Phlebotomus; species Phlebotomus papatasi. Next base: position 48,758,600 of record NC_077224.1, read on the forward strand.
AATAATGCCATGTATTTTGACGAATAGCATAAACTAACTATTCTTTGATCTTCCCGTGGAAATTTTGTTTTTGAGCAAGCTTTTAGACTAAGGGCTACTAAGTGAGGCGAATGGCAATGACAAATCCGAGGATTAGCCGAGAGACGGTTTAGCTTCTCGTAATTATATTCGAAATAATGGTTAAACTATCTTTTTTATCATTTCCCACTAAGCCATCTCTCGGTTTAAGTCGTAAGGGTGTCAAGAACCTAAGAGATTCCCATTTTTACTGACAAAGATTTCTGGTTTTTCGATTTTTACCAAGTAATTTTTGGGTTTCTTGAATTTTGCGGACTGTTTCACAGGCAATAAAGGAAGTTTTTGCGAAGGATCTCTAGTCAACGATCCTAAAGCCTCAATGTATGACATTTTGGGATAAATTTACTACCAAATTTTATGGCCTAAATATTATCGAGGATAAATCTGAGTCTATTTGAGCGCCTAGAATTTGCCAAGAGATCACTGAGCACAATTTGTTACTGAAATCATGATCTAGGGGGAAGTGGGGCACCTTTGAAATTGTAATTTTTCACCTTTTTTTTAAATAAAATTGAGCCTTATCGTGATAAAATTTAGCTTTTCAATCTCTTTGTTTACCTAAATTATATCACGGTAAGGCTCAATTTTATTGAAAAACAGGTGAAGAATACCAATTTCAAAGGTGCCCCACTTTCAAAGGTGCCCCAATTCCCCCTACCCACAATTTTAACATTGTTGCACTACCATCCTCTGTTCGGTAATCCTAAAATCTATGCAGGGATTAAGTCACATCATCGGATTAATTGCTCCCATTAGGGAAGACCGGGGCAAAATTAGCCACGTATGGTATTAGATAGTGGTATCTTATAGTTTGGCTTCGAAGGAATATTGAGGAAACCACTCCTTATTCTAAATATATACTTCCCGGCCTATTTATTGAAATATGTATCACCCTCATACAAACAGTTTTTGTACAAATTTTATGCAATGAAAGATTTCATTTGGTGGCTAATTCTACCCCGGTCTCCCCTATAACTAGTAATTTGAAGTAATCATAAGTGGGTTTTCAATGGCTATACGAGGTGCCTTGACCCTAGCCCTAGAGTGAGCAGGGCAAAAGTTCTGTTTTTACGTGAAGAACACCGTGCGCAACGCCTTAACACAGGTCACACTTGAATCAATTTTACACCAGATAAATTCTCAATTTGTGGTTCTTCGCTGTTTGGCTTTTTTTCAAATCTACGTGAATTTATCATTTTCAACCATTTTTCAAAAATGTTTTTTATGTTGTTTTTACTTGATTTTTTCATTAAAATTAAGGAACCTATTTTTTTTATTTGTTCAAAACTAGGAACTATTTTTGTAATTTGTGTTAATCCTGTTTTTTATGGACATTTTATGAGATTAAAAAAAAATTATATATATATATATATATATATATATAATATTGGGGCACTGTCGTGACACTATCACCTTCACTTGCACTTGGTATTCTGGGAAACTTTTCATAAGAGTATCAAACGAATAGATACCGAAATTTGCAGTTGGTAGGAGATTTAGATTATCGCAATAGGGATTAAATCCGTACCATTGGGTGAGGATCCGTTTGTGAGAATGATGGTGGCGGTGGCATTTTCTGGGTCGAACTCGATGTGGTGGCTGTGGAGGTGTTGGTGGTCAGCTAGGGTCCGCGATGGTAGGAACAGGATGGCAGCCACGAGTCCCACGATAATTTTGAGAACAAGGAGCACCGATGTCCGTGGCCTGTCACCACCACCGTCACTTGGGGCGTCTCTGGGTGGCCCCATTGTGCCCCCCGTTCACACACAATGTCCGCCGCTTTGCACACGCGTTCTCACACAAATTAATCTATCATGGGCTGCTGGTTTGTGTGAGTATTCTGGGTGACGGCATCTCGTCTGTCGGCTGTCCTGGATGTCCTCCACCTCCGCCTCCGCCTCACCCTCAGTGTTCCCGTTTGCAAATCCAACACGGGAATCCACTGCAGAGGATAATTCCAATTCTTCTCTCTATGTTTTATTTTTTTATTTGGTGGAAAATCCTATGTGCCTCGCCTCAGTTCGACACTCAACTCTTCTTCTTCGGTGTTCTTCGTTCGGCAAAACTGTACTGTTGGTGCTCAAGTCCAAATGGCCCAGAAAAGGCTCTCTCTCTCTCTATCCCTTTTTGGGAAAACAACCTTTTCTTTCGTCAGAAGGAAAAAAAAAGAGGAAAACTGAAGATAACCCAAAAAATCCACTGTGGAAGTTCACCAGATAAATGAAATTTAAAAAAAAAAGAACTATATATAATGGAGGTGTGATGAACTTTGGGGTGGAACTGCACAAATATCCGTTTTCTTTTTTAACTGTCAGGATTTTGCCAAAGCCAATCCCACTGATTTTGTCCTCTGGTTCACCCTCTTTTGCCCTCTCGGAGGTGTGTGAGAAGAGAAAAAAGAATTGATATTTATCGTGAATTGGTGTGGCAAAAATATATGGATTATCGTGTGGAGATGTGTCTACCGCAATGGACGCGCACAAACTACTGTGCAGACAGGACACGGATACTCACGAAACCCCCTGCAGGATCCACATTTCCCCTCCAAAAAATATTTCATATGTATTTGTAAAAGGAATTCATCAATATGACTACCATTCTCACACATATTGAGAAAAATTTTCCCTACGAGCCTCCTAAAGTCGAAAGACTTTCAACCTGTCTCATACCTTCGAGGGCAAGGAAAAAGCTTTTCGCCTCAATAGAGTCCTTCGTGGAAACTTTGAAATGCCTATTTTGAGGAAGCAGCCTCATTTTGACAGTGAGTCGTCAACCAGAAGGATCAATGGGCTGCCCTTCTGATGGCGAGACAGCGAGAGAGTAAATGAGACAACCTTCATGATTGCCAGAAAGTGGAGGAGTTGTAAAGAAAAGTCCTGAAAATAGAGGTGTGCATGAAAGTAAATCTGACGATATACCTTGACTATATCGATGAGATTATTATGAGATTATGATTATGCTTTAACTTTGACTACAATTAAAAAAAACTGTAATTTTCTTTTTAGCTTAATTAAATAAAATTGATCACCGATGGAAAGCTCACATAAGCTTTTGGCAGCTGTGATTTGAGGTATACTCAAACTTGAAAAACACTCTCGGAATGCATGCTGATACTTTTGGTTTATTTTCGAAAACGATTCTTAGGATTGTTTTTTAATATTCGGATATGTTTCGGATATGATTTTAGGGCAATTTAGGTGAGTATTTCGATTTTAGATATCTACAACTCCTATAACCGTAAAAGTTTTCGACATGATTATTGAAGTTCAAATTTAAATTACTCTAGTGGAGTCTAAATGAAACAGGTGGAGAAGTTCCAAGTATCTCGGGGTGTTTTTCACGAGTGATGGTAGGATGGACGCAAAACTCTCGTCACGGATTGGTCAGGGTCAGGTTTCTGAAGTAATGAAGGAGCTTGGCAGAAGCGTGATGAGGAAAGTTGAGCATATTCGTGCGGCTTAATTTTCGGTTTACAAAGCTGTATCCATTCCTATTCTTACCTATGGTCATGGAGATTTGGGTAATGACCGAAAAAGCAAGATCGCGAGTACAAGCTACCGAAATGAGGTACCTCTAGACGGTTAAGGGAATCACTCGTCCAGACAGTGCTCCAGATGAGATTGTGCATTCAAACCATTTATCTGAAGCAGAGACGCTGATTTTGTGCGATGCATATTTTTTATTTAAAGAACGATTGCTGGCAATAACGTGGTTTTTTTCGATATCCACTACTCTAACAATTTCAAAATGTTGCTAAAATCTAGGCCAGTATCCCTATATTGAGTTATGTTAGTCAAACATAAACAATCATTCTTCAAATTAAGAGCACTCTACCACCACAGTTATGAAAATTGTGGCGATGTGAATTTTGCTGTAATTTTTCAGCTACCGTGTATTTAACTTTTAATATCATTAAAAAAAATAAGATATATTTCTAACATATATAATATTTAGTCTTCTTTGCAAACTTGTTAATTTATTTATGTGTTTAACATCTTATTAACAGTTGATCAATTTTTTTACAGTTAATAGCTATAATTCAGGCGAGATAGAATTTTAATGAATAATTTATATACTGGCAGTGCAAATAATGAACAAATGATCAACTTTTGCCCAACTTTTGATCAACTATTGGTCAACTAACATATGATCAAATTTTGATCAATTTCTAATCAACTGTTGATCGACTAACAAATGATCAACAGTTGATCAACTTTTGATCAACTGTTGTTCGACTAACAGATAATCAACTTTTGATCAACTTTTAATCAACTGTCTATTAAAATGTGAGTCTATGTGAAGTTGGTCAAAAGATGATAAAGGTCGATTGATCTGTTACCGAAAAAAATATCAAAAAACCAACAGTTGATAGAACCAAGTAACTTTTGACCAACTTTACTTAAGCTCCGGTATATTAACTTGGTAATCAATTTTATATGAAAAATCAACTTTTTTATCAACTGAATTATCAACTATTTTTGTCTGTGTGGAGGGCTTTTCTCTAAGAGTCAAGCAGTAAGAGAGATCTATTTCTAGTCTTCGGTGATCCTTTTCTCATCCCCATTGGGTCGACATTATCTAGAGAGCCTTTTCGTTTTTAGCTATGTTGTGGGATTCCACTGATTATATCAATTTTCATAAACCCTAAAGGCGATATCTTGCGATGTCCTCAGAAGTAATTGTCCCCTTTAATTAATTTGTTTTCAAGACTTTTCGTTGTTCTATGCTTCTGAACAAAAAGAATAGATTGATCATCTACTTTTTTAACTGATCAGTATAAAATTTTACTGACAAAACTACTCATTGGCCAATGATAAAAAATTATTTCCAGTTGAAATGTAGCCTATGCAGATTTTAATAAAATCGGAAACGAGCATGGCAACTCTGAAGTTACGCTCAGTTGGAACTTGGAAAGTTGATTGTCGCCCAGCAGGCCATACGAGAATACTCGATAAGGCTGTTACTAGACATCCAGAGATCTTCTAATGAGGGATGACTTCCACATTGAGGAAAGGCTGCCCAAGAAAATAATTAAAAGAATACGTCATACGAGGGCTGACTGCGCTGAACGTGCGGAGGAGATAATAGAGTCCGATGCGGTCACCCTATACACTGACGGTTTTCAGGGTGAAGGATCCTCAGGAGCTATCAGGGGCATGAAGTTTCCTATGTTTCCCATATGTTTCTAGCGTGCCGAAAAAACTTTCGAGTTTATTAGCTGTTTTTTGTCATTGTAGAATGAATTACCAAAAAATATAAATACAAAATAAAAGCCAATTTAATAAAGAAAAGGCAACCGAAAACCCCAAATTGGAAACCTACGTAGTTTTGGAGATATCTTGTGAAATGTGTACGAAAACAAGAAAAAATTTACACTAAAAGTGGTCGCATTTTGCAGAGCTAATGTCATCCCCTTGGGCGCTACCATTGCTCGGAGTTTCAAATTGCGTATCAGCGTCCAAGTCAGCGCCCCTTGGCCAGTATACGACTGTGTTTCAAGCTGACGTCGACGCAATCTTGCTTGGTGCTCCGAGTCTAGTAGACTCTGGCATCGAGGGTAGAAAAGTTCAAATTTTCTCAGATAGTAGAGCTGCGATTCTGTCTATAACAGGATATAAGTCGCGTTCTGCTCTCGTGACTGAGTGCAGGAAAATGTTAGAAGCGGCTTCAGAGAAATATGACGTCGGTTCTACATTGAGTACCTGGATACATGGGTATAGCGGGAAATGAAGAAGCGGACTGCCTCGCAGTATCAGGGGCAAGGACCGCCTTCATTGGTTCCGAATATATCTAGATCTATCGAACCTATCAAGATTGAAACCATCCTGTTTAATGGAGTTTATCCGAAAACCGGGCTGGCTTGAACCATCTTGCCATTAACAGGGGTTCATTTAATTGGGCATGCATAAAGGGGCCAAAAGGAGGCCTGGGTGCAGCGGTTCTTGTAAGCAACCGCCCCCACTGTAATTTAATCTAATCTAAATGCAGCCTGCAAAATAAATTTGTACTTGCTTTCGAAAATCAGTTCATAGCATAAAAAAAAGTTTTCTAAACATAAATAATGTGATATATTTTTTATGGCTTTGATATCGCAAAATCTTAAAGTCAAACATCAATAAAACAAATTCGAAAAATAAATCATTCACAGCTCTGTCTCAAGAGGTAATCAAGCTAGTAAAATCTCAATGTCCACTCTTGATCCCAAATAACAATCGTACAAACCCAGTATAGTCATCTGAATAGTAAATTTGATACCCAATCTGAATGCCCAATTTGATAAGTGTTGGGGAAAATCGAACGAGCAGCATATAGCTATGATTCCTATATAGTGATCCCAGATGGAATAAAAAATTGTGGATTTTTGGTGTGAATTGCGCAGTCTCAGCCCCTCTGGGTTCGATACGATGCAGAAAGTTCAAGTCTTGCGTATCCCGATGGGACAGCTTTTGCAAAGCACACGAACGTCAGGAATTGGGTGTGGAGGCATCTCGACACTGTGCCCAAAACTCATGGGAAACCTTTTCGCACTGACCTGAACTCCGTATCTAAAGACATTGAAGGGGTATGTAGCAAAAGAGGAAGTCAGAAGCTTTTTGGATTTTGTATACCAGACCATCCGGCTGACGTTCGCGGCGGCTAAATCTCTACCACATATTCGCCAAAAACTATATCTAGGGTAGACGAGTAAAAGGCATGCGCTTTCCTAGACCAAAAGGCACAAACAGGAGTCGCGGTATTCTGGAAGGGGTGTCGGGTCGGAAGCGATGTTGGACCACCCCAGTTGTAGGAATTCTCATGTTTTGCTACAAATTCAAACGAAATGGACACAGCATAATCAAGCGGTTGGGGGAGTCTGGCTATATCATAAATTACCCATTAGTCAATATTGTAGGCGATTTATGCACATTTTCGTATTATAGCGGCGCATACATAGCTCCGGATCTCTATCTTTGCCTATCTCTATTGCTATTAATGTCACATTTAGTGTTGTGATTTGAAGGTTGCTCTATTGACCGGAAATTATATTAAACTTCAAAATAATATAAGAATTAGTAGGGGAAAGCGCGCTGTCTTCGGACGACTCAAGCTTCGAAAAACTCATTTTTTAATATTTTTTTAATGAATTTGACCCATTCTAATATTATTTTTTAATAGCTAGTCCAATGCCTCAAATTTCCCGAAAAGGATCATATGTGAAATCCATTAAGAACATTTTTGACTTTTTGACTGGCCTATCCCCAATGAAATGTAAAACATATTGTAAAATCCGTAACATACAACCAGAGAAAGGACATTTCCACCGTTTAGTCCTGGAGATTGGAATCAACGCTAAGATGACGGTGGCCGCATGGGGGGTGGGAAAGATCAAGAATGAGATGAAATAAATTCAACTCAAAAATTCAAATTCAATTCATTGAAAAAAATTGAGGTTCCGAAGCTTCAGTCGTCTGAAGGTAACATGCTTTCCCCTATAAACAAATTTAGCACTTATTTTCTCTTTGACTGAAATACTGAGTAATATCAGTACCTTTTCTTATTTTAATTCATTTCATTAATAAAAAAGTGGATTGTGAAAACTGCTCTCTCTGGAGTTCGAGCAGTTAAAATAAAGTACAATATTTTTATTTTAATTCATTTCATTAATAAAAATAAAGTACAATATTTTTACAAATGCGTGACAAAAAAGGCAAAGTCTCATTGAGACCGATGCAATCGACTTGGACATTCTAAACCCTTTCAAAAAATCCAAAATTTGACCAAATGAAAGGCTTATAGAGTAGTTTAATTTCCCAGCGAGCACAGCTATCAGAAAAAATAGCATTTTCAGCATTTTTTTTGCTGAATCGGTCTGCTGGCCAGTCAGCAGCTCTCGAACAAAAAGTGCTAAGCAAATACATGAAAATGGCACTGTTTAGCGCTCGCAGCGGATGATGGCAGAACTAAACACTGTCGGTAGATGGCGCTGGAAATCATTTAGCAGATTTTCTCTACTTTTTTTTCTTTTTCTCTCAAAATGAACATGGAATTTCCCCTGAAATTATTTATCAACTTGCAAATTAACAAATCAATAGCAAGTTAACAAATTATTGTTTTTCTTAATACTGCACGTATTCTTTTTTAAATCAAAAATTTATTCGATTTGATGATTTATTTTTTAAATTAAAATGACACGTGTTAATATTTTTTAAAAGAGAGATTTTAAATACCTTTAAAGTCAGGAAAATATGCCAATTAGTTGGAAATCATTTTGGGTCGACTGTACCATTAAATGAAAATGATATAGGCTCTAAATTTCATACGTTCTTAGTCTTTTACTATTTAAATGAGTTTCCGAAGTTTTTTCAATATTTCTCGATTATAGAATTCATGAAATGTTAAAATATCTTGAAAATTCCCAAGAATTTCTTTGGTTATTAATTTTCTGAAATAAGTGGACAAGAATTCTTGGCAATGCAATTTTAATTTAGTTATATTATAATTTTTTTGCAAATGGATTCATAATATTTATTTTAATGAAATTAAACAATACAAAAATTAGATTGGTCGGAAAAGGTTGGAGAATACATACTATTCAAAATATGTTATAAATATTATTTTTTTTAAATTCTTGCGAATTTTAATCTTTTTGCATTATTTTTTAATGTCAAATGTGGCTATTATAAGAATCATGAAATTGTGATTATGAAAAGGTTTACATTTAGCTTTTACTCAATCCCGGTAATCTCAGCAAAGGCAAAAACCAAATTCATTAAAGTCTCTCATTCCATTGGGGAAAAAACACTAACTTTGACTAATCGCCGCTGCGATCGCCAGTGTCACTTCAAGGTTAGCAGAACTCAGCTGAAAATATATTTTTTTTAGCTGAATTGAAATCGATTAGCATTTGGTGCTTGCTGGGTTGGACCTTAAAAAATTCAAAATGAGGAATTTTGCGGTTATAGGTATTTCTGGCCGGAAAATCCAAAAACATAATTTTCGAAAAGTGAGAAGGGGATAGGGAAAAAATACAGTTTGTTGGTAATGTTGACTAATGGGGGGGGGGGGTCATCGAAGATCATAAGTTAATATTAGGTGAGATTCTTAACAATCTCACCTACTATAATCCTAACAAAATTTCATGTCGTCCGATCGACCTCAAATTTGGCCAAAATGTGTTTCGCCACTTCCTGATTCCGAATATATATGTGGCTAAGTTACGTTCCCGGCCGGCCGGCCGGCCGCTCTTTGGAGCTTAATAGCTCCTAAACTAAAAAAGATATCGACTTGCGGTTTTCGGCAAAGGTTGTATATCGGGTGAAAATTGCAACTTGGTGCATAGACCCCCCACCCCCCACCCCTCCTTCCGCCATTTTGAAGACCCCCCTTTTTTTGTTTTCTCAATAGCTCCGCCCCTATGGCATTCAGCGGACTCAAATTTTAGTATGTTATAGCTGGGCCTTAGAGCTTTCCATCAATACCAAACTTAAGGTCCCCCGACCCCCCTGACCCGAGCTATAAGGGTCCAAAAAAAATTTCTTAAAATGGCCATAACTCCGGTTCTAATTGTCAGAATTTAAAAAATGAGGGCTTTTTGGAAAGCTCTCGTGAAATGCCACTTCCTCTTCTAACATCGCAAGTTCATAAAACCACCGCTAGGTGTGCTATTATTAAAAAGAAAATTTTTAAATCTTAAAAGTTAAATAACTCAAAAATTCCTTATGCAATCGGGCTGAAATTTTAATATGTTGTAGCCGTTGATTATACCTATCAAACAAAAAAAAACTTAAGTCGATCCATAACCCCTGACCCGAGCTATAAGGGGTCAAAGTTCGAACATTGACCGGCCTCTATCTCCGGTTCTAATTAACATATCGACATAAATTTTACCTTTTTGGTTTCGTCTCGATGAGCACTTTCAGATGGAAGTTCAAAAAGTCACCACAGGTGGCGCTGTGATAGCGTCAAAATTCATCGAAATTCAAAGTCACTTTTCTCAAAAACGGCATTGTGCAAGTTAATGAAATTTTAGTATGTTGTAGTCCAGTCTAGGACGTTTCCAAAATGGTGCGTATGCGCGCTGTGGTTAAAACAGAACCGGAGATATGAGGGGTCAAAGTTCACGAAATTTAAAAAATCATATCTCCGGTTCTATGTGACCGATTTTGATGAATGAGGGCTTAAACGAAAGATCTCACCAAATGCTACAACTTTCTAGAATATTTGAACTTCGTGGGACCAACACCAGGGGCGCCACAGTCGAAAAACCAATTTCAATATCACATAACCTCAATTATCTCGACTGTCGCTGAACCGATTTTGATGATTACTTCGACATAATTGTAGAGGACATTTGTCTCTACATTTCGTCCATACATCATTTTCCGCTCAGACTACGCTATCACTCCGATTTTGCCGTTTAAGTGTGAAAAAAATGATTTTTTCCATAATAACGCTTTGAAATCACTCAGATGCCAATTTAACTGCCTCTACTCCACCAAGACACTTAAAATAGGGTTTTAAATGGAAAGTCCCACAAAATACAACAATTCTTTGAAATAGTTGAAGCTCAACAAATGACTACTTGGGGCACTCTGGATGAAAAAACGAGTTAAGAAACAAAAAACCTCGCTTATCTTGGCTTCTGAGTAGTCGATGAGATCATGTTCTATGGGAAAATTATAGAGAACATTCTGGTCTACATTTCACCCATATATCACTTTTCTGTCAGTTCATCCAAATCCTTGATATTTTGGTTTAAATACAAAATTTGCATAATTTCACGAATTTGATTCAAGATAACTGAATGGCGTCTCCCAACTTCAGCTCTAAATCGAATTTGCATGCACTCCGAGTTAGCTCACGTTAGGAATCTCACCTACATAAGCCGGTTAGGATTATCTGTCCCTTTTTTACCATTTTGATTTTAAACTTGTGAAAAATTGATAAAAGCAAACTGTTCACATTACTCCCTATTTCGAAAAATATAATATTATTTTTTTTTTATTTAATAAAAACTTAAACTTCTGTGAATATTTGCTTGGCTTTTTTGGATCCATAAACTGGTATTGGTTCTGGAACAACAAATATTAAACCGTGTCCAGTAGAAACAAAAAACCGTTGTTGTGAACACAATCTGAGGGATTTGAGGTATATCATCACTAAAATCGTGAATTTGAACATTTCGCAAATCTGGGACGCCTTTTCGCTCTATTTTTGTTCATTTATTTTTCATGAAAAAAAATGCCGCATACTCCATTTTGAACAGTAGGTATTTTAAGTTACTGTAATTAATTATCGCTGACATATTTTGCATCCCGCTTGACATGTTCCTATACACTCAATGAGCCCTCTAAAATACTGGAACAAAGTAAATTTGTTTTATAGAAATCATTATAAAACTATGATAAAGTAATAAAAAAAATAAAAAAATATCACTTGTTAATGATTTGTTGATTTTTTAATGAAAAAAAAAATTATTTTATTTAAATGCTTCAAACACTTTCCATATGAATTTGTCCAAGTTCTATCTCTAGTATGTTTACATTATTAATTATTTTTTTCAAAAAAGCTCACTATAAACTAATTATTTTATATCAGCGTCTGTGTAATGCTTTGAATATAATCCAGAATTTTCCAACTGCAATTAGGAAACTCAGGTGTTCAGGAGGATTTCTCGCCTTTCATAGCACTTGACGAGGGAATTGTTGGTTCTTTTGGTTTTATATGTTCTTCTGTGAATAACCCACCCAAAATTTGCTCCTCTTGATGACTCAAAAGCTCCAGAGACATTTGAGAAAACTTTGCACGATATACTATATTATAATATTTAATTTAAACCAATAAAATGAAACGACTTATTAAAATTAAAGGTATGTATTTTATTTGTGATACATTGGTTAGTAAATTTGTGGTATTAATTTAAAAAAATCACAATATTGAGGATCGCTACTTAGCAAATTTATAGATGGTCCTTCATCAGAAGATTTCGCTAATTGTTTATTTTGATGTAAAACGGATTGTGAGATAAAAAGAGGAGTGTTCAGTAAATAGTTAATACGTTATGCAGATAATCTCTCATCAGATTAAACTGTCAACCAAATTCAAATCTGGAACATCTCCTGTAGCCACTGTTTGTGTTGATTTTTAGGTCAAATGAAATTATGTTTCTTATAAAATTTTTATTGAGTTCGTTAAAATATCACCCTTTATTGAGCATCTGAATTTTGAAATTTTCAGTCATATTCCTTTTCGACCTTCCATTGAATGATAAATTTAATATTTCTTTGGCTGACATTTTTGTTGTAGCCTTTTGATTATGTGGAACTGCGAGATGAATATCCCCTTCATGCTCCCATTGGGGTCTGATTGTTGTGCGAGGCTTGAAATTCATGCACGGCATTTGTTTGCAGACAGACACTCGTCGGTGAAAGGTGGGGGAGTCACAGGCAGCAGTGGAAGAGTTTTATGGGGTCATATTTGCATTCATTCCCATAACTCTTTTACACATGACGCCACTGGAAGTACTGCCACCGGGCGTCTCCATCGATATTTTCTGCACTGAAATGTTTATATTGTGATTTTTAATCAAATCTTTTGCATATAAAATTCTGCAATTCTCAGCGGAAGTTTTGTATCTTTCGTTTTATAGTGTTTTAACTTTACCAGTCTATCTTCAAAGTTTCTAGCACTAAAATTACAAAGAAGTTCTTAAGGTCGTAATAATTTCATAATTTACCCCTAAAGGTTGTGTAGATAAGAATGGGGTCAATTTCAGGGATATGAAATTTCTTTTAAGACTCTTATTCAGGGGCCTCTCGACATTTAATTTTTCATATGCACTGGTAAAAATAAAAGGGTCAAATTGACCCTTTTGAAAAGGATGGATCGTATTTGACCCTTTGAAAGGTTCACTTTTGTATCTCTTGAAATTTAGTATGCACATTTATCACGAATAATCATGTTTTATTGTAAACTTATTACTGATATCATATTTCTCTCATCTGAGCGAACACCAAAGATCACTTTTTCATTGTTTTTTTATTCGTTTATTCCGGAATTAAATAGATGTCAAAACCGTGACCCTTTCGAAGGGTACCTGGTGACCCTTTCAAAGAGTCAAATATGATCCATCCTTTGGAAAAGGGTCAATTTGACGCTTTTATTTTTACCAGTGTGTTTTTGCATAGACGCAGTGAAGACTATTGGTAAGTTTTTTCCTAAAGAGAATTGACTTATCAGTCTGATATCTGATATATTTCGAAATCGTCCATTAAAAGCTATCTTAATAAACATATTTCATAATGTTCGCCGAAATAATACAATAATTATGAGCAAATTTATTTAAGTCGCGGTGCAATATCTGCAAAATTTTTACAAAGAAAAGTGAAAAATAGGTTCACTTTTTACTAGGCTTGATGGGCCCCTGCTCTTATTACTAACGTTTCAATGTGTAATTGCATTCAAGCGAACTAAATCTATCTAGCTACTCTTGAGTATTGATTATATTAAAATATACAGCACCCTATATATAATATTAATTTATTACATTAGCGGGGTCCATGGTGCAATTGTTAAGAACTTTGGCTTTTGGACAGTGTAACCCCCGGTTCGACTACAGTGGTGGAAATAAGTAAAATTTCACCCCATTATCCTTATAAAAACTCAACAAAAAATTAAGTCTCGAAAAAAAATCATACGTCATGCCACCATAAAAAATCGTTATTTTGATTTTAAAGGTTAATACCTTTAAATAATTTTATTTATTTATTTTTATTTATTTATTTATTCACTCTCCAAAAATATCTACAATGTAGAGCTATTGTTTTTTATATAAATAAAATAAAAAAGATGTTCATTCATATAGAAATGCTTAAAAAAATTATAAGTTTACATAAACAGTGATTTCTTTACTTTTGCTACTATTGCGTTCACCGCCGTCTTAACGTTGGTGACCTACCTCCAGAGGCAAACGGTGGAAATCCTCTTTCATAGGTTGTATAAGCCACTTCAAAAAAATCTGCTATCTGAACATCTATGGAACTCTCATTATAAAAACCCCATCATTACAAATGATTGAAGGTTTTTTTTTATTAATTTTATTTGAACCTGTACATTGAGAACAGTGGAGGGGAGTTTAGAGACCCAGACGAGGTTCGAAAAGAACACGTTTTGTCTTTTTAACAAAAATCAATAAATTAAATTCCATTTTATAAACTTTTACTTTAATTTTTGTTCAAATATCGTGGGGAAAAATGCTTTTCGAACAATAAAGGAAAAATTAAAGTTTTGATAGCGATGAATCTTAGAAAATAAGAAAATATGACTAGGCCCTATCAGATAACTGTCAAATTTGTCGATATATTCGCCATACATGCCTCTTAAGATTATTATTTTTATTATTTATTTACTATTATTTATTTATTTTTTTTATTTATTAGGTCTTTGGCCCGCGATTCTGGATGTCTTTGGCCCGCGATTCCTATTGTAACAAACGGTTAAAAATGAATGAATTAATCAAAAAAGGCTTTTCGTTCGAAAATCAGAAAAGATTTATCAAAGAATCTTCAGAAAAATTTTGGCTACACAGAAAGAAATATTTTGTAAAACTACAGTGAATTCATGAAGTGCTCGTAAATCGAATAACCCACAAAAACGTTCTTAAAAGTTTGTATTTTTTTTACAAAAATTGTTTGTAACATGATCATTTGTCAAGCATTTTTCGTTCATTTATAAACATTTGTTCGTACATCTTTGTTTTTTCTGACAAAGCTGTACGCACAAATAACAAAATTTCAGAAATGGCTATCAAGTGATTATGTTACGAGCAATGTTTGTGGAAAAGGAAAAACTTTTGCGAACTTTTTAGTGGGCTGCACTACATATATTTACGAGCATTTCGTAAGTTTCCAGTAGGAAGTCGCAAACATTTACGAACAATTTTACGAAATATTGTTTTCTGTGTATCAATTCTTTATGACCAGCGCACAATAACTTTTGTTTGTAAGCATGTTTTCAAAATTTCCCATGAGAATGAGCAAGATGACTAGATCTATATCTCACTCACTCTCATTGAAATGTCAAAAACATGTTTACTAAACAAAAGTTATTGTGCATTGGGCATTATATTCTTGTAATTTTTGTCAATTAATTTCTGTCTTGCTGATATTTATCAGAAATTTATTTGAATTTGAAGTGAAATTGTATGAAAACAAGAGTTTTAAAACAAATCTAAAATACATTGTTTACTTTAATTTTTGTACTAAAAATATTGTAATAAATTTAAATGATAAAAAATGGCAATTTTTAAAATATTGAAATATTATTTTTGTAATTTTCATATTTTTATCCTTGTTTTTTAATCTATTGCTTATTTCTATTTATTTATTTTTATTTATTTACAATACATTTGACTTTTGAGACACAAATCTCTTGAAAGCATAGTGTGGTAGCATAGGAAAGTAAAGAAAAGTATCAAGCGTCCACTGCTGTCTTAGCGTTGGTGACCAACTTAAACTGATCTTAAGAGATGTTACACAAATTTTGTACAAATTGAGACACCTTTTCTCCACAAGATTTTGGTACAAACTTTATATCAAAAATTTCGAGAAGCTTAATCGTTTCATTATTTTCTAAAAAATCGCGATAAATGGATATTTTTTGGTCTCCTTAATTAACAGAATCTTTTTAAGCATATTTTATCACTTCAAGTCAAGCGCATTTCATTGATAAGAAAATGAATCTTAAGTGCGATATTTAAAATAGCCAATACTTGAAGAATATATTAACAAAACTGATAGCTAGTGCAAAAAAAAAAGAAAGCAGGTTAATGTGCAACAATAAAGTGAACCCTTTCTAAGAATAAAAAATGTGTACTCTGAAAAAAATATCTTGTTAAATAAACAAATGGATTTTGTTGAAATTTTGTCAAAAGGATGTTATTTACCAAATTGACAAAACTTTTTCTTGTATTTCATATAGAAAAACACCCTTTTGACAAACTTTTAACAAGATCCAGTTGGCCGTCGATTTAACAAAACTTTTCCATATTCTGTATGGAAGAACATTTTTTTTACAAACTTGTCTTGCTAATTTGACAAATCATTTTTTTCAGAGTACAGTGCTGTCTCTCTATATGCACAGCTTTTGTGTCGGTTGCATTCAAAATCAATTTGTTTACATTTTGACATAGTAATAAAGAAAATTATTTTCTTCGTAACTAATTTTTCTTGTTTTTAATTTTCTTAATTTTATTTTTTCTGTCTCATATTATATTTAAAATAACACGGGAAATTCTAGAACAATAAAAAAATAATAATTTATTAAAAGAAGGATAAAAACCGTTGGGAATTTCAAAAAAAGTTGTGCATATTCAGAGAGAGAACTGTCAAAAAAAGTACCCAAACTGTGCATATAGCGAGACAGCACTGTAGTTAGCACAGTTGCTAATACAAGCGACAGCCTTAAAGTGTCAAACAATGACCTCAATTCTGAGACCAAGATCAAGATCAAGATCAAGAAAATTTGAAGATTTTGGTATTCTGAAATCAAAAAATCAAGATCAAAATGTCAAATCTGTCAAATGTCTTGAAGTCTTGAAATCCAAGACACAAACCCTGTGGATATCAAGATTTGCAATTCTAGAACCAATATTTCAAGATTTCAAGACGTCAAATTTCTTGTTTTCTTGAAATAATTTCAACAACCTCTCGGAGGTGCTTGGAATTTTCAAGATACTAACAATTTGAAGCGTTTCATGCGGAAATTATTTTTAATGAGGAATATTTCTATAAGAGATGATACCTAAAAGAGAATTACTATGAAAAATGCTATGTTTGATCTTATAATTTAATCGTAATGATACATATTTCTAGATGTACGTTTCGAAGCACAACACTCTGAGAATACCTGCAAAAGAATCACATCTTGCTTAAGCATTTCAGGGGTTTTGTTTGAACTTCTTTTATTCCCGATTACGGCCTGTCATATATTATTTAATACAACCTATAATTAATTTTTCTAATTTATATGGTGAAATTTCAACAAATTCGGCAAAGAAATGATAATATTTGTCAGAAGTGACATTTCGTTAAGTGTGGAAAATCTTGAAATCTTGATTCTTAACTAAGACATTTTAAATTCCATAAATGCTTTGCGTCAGAATATGAAATCTTGATCTTGGAAATATTTGACAGCTTGAAATTTTGATCAAAATACCAGGTGTTTCTCTATGGGATATTGTACCAAACTACTATTATTAGTATTAATACAACAACCATTGTTTATTTACAAATTTAAAAGAAAAAATATAAATGTTATTCAATAATCTCTGAACCACCCTATTAATTGAAATTTTCTGTACATTTAATAAAATGACTTGGGAAATTGCTTTTATGATTTTCTTTTAGATATCTCCAAGCAAGTTTTACTCCCTGTATAACTATATCTAATTCAAGGCTAATCATTAAGAATAACATTTTGGCAATTGCATGTCTGTGCTTGACAAGAACTTAAAGATGGGTCAGCTGTAAATTTATCCCCTTGAGCTTTCTATTAGCCATGCTTTATTATAGTAAAAGGGGAAGAATAACAATACAGAGAGGAGTTGAAAATTGCGGTGGATGAAAATCTGTTTGCGTTGAGCTTTCCATGATGCCTCTTGTGCATTGCTCCCACAACTCACCACTTTTCCGAAGAGAAATTTTAGCACTATGTACATTTATGCACGAGAGAGTGTAAGAGAGTTTCGGGTGAAAAGCTCTCTACTATACTATTGATTTTTTCATACGGCTTTTTCCCTTTATCTGTACATCTGTTTTACAATGTTTCCCATGAATATTGAATTTCCTCGTGCTCTCCAACCAAAGGAATACCATTTGACTATGGCAATGTTAGTGGCCTAAGAGAGGACGATAGAGAGCAAAAGAGAGGACGTGTGGACAATATTGTGTATACATATTTTGTAAATTCTAATTCCTGATTTGCATTTATGGAATTTTTTATTCACATTTTTTTTCTCTTTTCCCTTTTTATTACACTGAACATTTCAATGTACCATTCCAATGCAAGAATGGAAGGTATACTAAATTGGTTAGAACTTTTGCGGTGTTGGTGAATGAGCCAAAAGACATCCCTATTATTGATTTTAATATTAAGGAGCTTGATGTACAACTTTCATGGTGAATGTTCTCTTTTTTTTGCTCTTTTTGCCGCCTTTTTTCTGCCTTCTGCACTTCTTGATTACACCATTTCGTCCTCCCAAGAAAAAGTGCATGATATCTTTGAAGGAATCGTAGTGAAAAAGGACACTGAGCTTGAGTGGCATGATACCATCGAGACTTGCAATCGCACTGATTGTCCCTCGTTTCTAGGATAATAGAGTTTTATAGGAAAATTCACAGATATTGCTAATGACAAATTCCCGAAATTCTAATAGGACGCTTATTTATCTTGGGATGGCCTTTAAAACGGCGATTCCATTAGAATAGTTTGGAAAAATGACCCCAATTTGAGATAGGAAAACTCATATTGAGGATCTGTTATGCAGTTACAGAAAAGTTTTAAACCGAAATTAATATAGGTGGTTTTGTAAATATTAATCAATATATCAAATAAATCCAATTAAAAACAAATAAATAAAAATTTAATGACAAATATTTATATAATTTATTTAATACAAATACTAAATACCTGTAAAACTGATTGTCCACTGAAACATTCTGCGGAGTCTAATATTTTTCCTACGTTGAAGAGTTATCAGCAATTAACTGAGATTTTTTACAATCTTAACTTTTGTGGTACGTTGTAAAAACTGACATCGTCTAATTGGGACACTAATGAATCACGCATAGGGGGAAGTCGGGCACCTTTGAAAGTGGGGTACTTTTGAAATTGGGATTTTTCACCTATTTTTAAGTAAAATTGAGCCTTACCGTGATATAATATAGCTGCACGCACAGACTGAAAAGCTAAATTACATTATGATATGGCTCAATTCAGCTTAAACATAGGAGAAAAATCCCAATTTCAAAGGTGCCCCATTTCCCCCTATGATGCTCACTTAAAATCAATTTTCACGTCCGTCCGTACGTCATATAACAGCTTCTGGATAGAGAAAAGTAAGAGGTATCAACTTTCGGTTTTCGGTTATATATCGATATCTTCACTCCTTATCACCATTTTGGAATAATTCATAATTCCTCTAAAATCCAGTTGTATGAATGGTTAGGGATTGAAAACCCGGAGGTAGCCGAGGTAGCCGAAATCCCGAAAGTCAAAATCCCGAAAGCCAAAATCCCGAATGTTCAAAACATGAAAGGGGTGAAATTATATGGAAGATAATGTGCAGAATAATTTCCCAAGACACAGAAAATTTTGGGATTTGAACCGGGATCCTTGAAAACTATCCTTCAAGTTTTTTTTTGATAAAACTGAATCTTGACACATTTTGATTCTATTGACCCGAGTTATTGTGCGCTCAAGAATTAAGGTAAAGTGCCCTCAAGTCGGCAGGTTCCTCAACTGAGTCATTTGAATTATTTAATTTATTTTTTTAACGTTTTATAGACAATTTCTAGTCAATAATATATAGACCTTATAATGTTAAACCAGTTAGGCCATAGAAAACCTAAGTAAATTGAATAAATAACCCCACTGCACTGGCCGAGTTGAGGAACCAGCCATTATAAAGGGCTCTTTACCTTTATTTTAAATTACAGTAACATTCTTTCAAATTGTTCAAATTTGATCATTAGTCGTGCAAAAGTAATTTCAAACACTATGATTCTTCAGGACACAACAATTTCGTGCCATTTCAACTAATGATGCTATAATCGAAAAATAGTTTTCCGAATTTTTGAAAATTTTGAAATTATCATTTTTATTTTAAATTCATTTTAATTTAAAGAAGAATGGACAAATCCGGTCCCGGAATCGCCACGAACGGGACCTATGTCAATGGTTAAACATTGGTATATGTAACAACTTTTTTCTGGGATTAATTGCCAGTAAATGTCTATCCCAAACTGTTATACACCGAGGGCTTTAGATTATCGATTAGATATCTTTTGAATACATTTCCATTACCTAATATTTTACTGCCAAATTTTACGGGTCAAATATTCTATAAGTTAATTCTTTAAAGTTTAAAAAATACTCAGGCTGATTCTCAAAAATATTCAATCCGTGAAGTTTCAGCCTGAACTATGAGTATTCAGGATTTTTGTCGTGATATAGATTAGAGGTTTTTTACATTAATTTCCATTTTTTTTCTAATCCTATGTCTCTAGACTTTATAGATTGATCTCGAAAATCAGCCTGAGTCTATTTAGATTCTTTCATTAACTCTAATTAACATTTACCCGTAAGAAGTTCTCAGTGTTTTATTAACCGACTTTAATGATTTTTTTCTCCAGTTGGTCCAACTATTCTTTTGTATTCCGAACTATTTTAATTACACTTTACACACACCAGTCATCAGTTCAGTGTTTGCAGATCAAAATACGTGATAATTCGATTATGAGTTGAATTTTGGGGATAAGAAATCGCATCGAATCAATTTTATTCATTTTGACCATCGAGATCACTTCATTTCACACAATTCTTTGTTCTCAGAATTCCATTCATAAATCAAATTTAAACGCATTCTAAGGTTATCTAAAAATAAACTCTATAAAAAATCACTAGCTTATCTCGACTAATCAGCAATTATGCTTTTACAACTGTGTGAAAAATTAGAATGTCCAAGAGGTCACTACGAGATTTCACAATTGATCAGCAGCTCACATAAATGTTGCTTAAGAATTCTTTTAGAGTACTTCAGAATATTTTTTTCTTTTAACAGTTTTATTTATCGAGCAAGAGATAAGAATGTTCACTTGCCACTAAATTTATTAATACTGAAATGATTTTACGGAAAAACTGAAAATGGGATGCGCAAAACAAACATTGTGTTATTTTAGGAGACTCACCAAAACAACATTAGTTAGTACTGCACCTAAATGAAACGAACAGTGTGTGGTCCACGGTCTACTCAACAATTTTAGCACTGATATCTATCGGAATAAAAATTTTCATATCAAATACTCCAACGATTTTTCATTTTGATATCAGAATAGAACCAAAACAGTAAGAGATATCGATTACCGATTTTCAGTGGCCCCCAACCCCAAAAAGTAAACATTAATTCCAACACGATGTTTTTTGGATTATTTTGAAAACTGGCGAAATGATTTCTTTCATTTGAGAATTAACTTTGTAAGGCAGATCGTAAATATTGCATCCATAGATACAATTATACCGTTTAAATATGTGTTATTTAAAAAAAAATAAACCAGTCAATTTGACCGAGTTTTGGTAGGTTTAGTGTTAAGGAATTTGACACATTATAATATTATATTTTAATAGCTAGTCCAGTGTGCTTCAAATATCCTGAAAAGAGCCGTGTGCCAATTTTGTTAGGACATAGAAAAAGTATTTAGTTTTTCGAAGCTTGAGTCGTCCGATGGTAGCGCACTTTCCCCTATATATATTAAGAGGATACAGATACAGTTAGTGTTTTAGGGATAGTTCATTCTTTTGAAGTGAATTGTGGAATAGATACAAGGAGTGCTAGTCAATTAAAAGAATAACAGGCCTGACCCATTAGGGGAAAGCACGCTAC
Organism: Phlebotomus papatasi; assembly: GCF_024763615.1. Classification (NCBI taxonomy): domain Eukaryota; kingdom Metazoa; phylum Arthropoda; class Insecta; order Diptera; family Psychodidae; genus Phlebotomus; species Phlebotomus papatasi. The sequence continues at coordinate 48,780,315 of NC_077224.1, forward strand.
CTTCGGACGACTCAAGCTTCGGACAATTCAATATTTTCTATATGTTTCTTGTGGATTTCACCCATAGATCTTTCCTGAAAATTTGAGGCATGAACTATCTGTTATAATATAATATTATAATGGGCCAAATTCATTTATAACACATTAAAAAAATGATTTGTGCGAAGCATAAATCGTCCGAAGGTCCGCTTTCCCCTATATGACTTATTCTTAAAAAAATATTTTATAAAATTTTCTAAAGTGTAACACGTAGAACGACAAAATTAGTTTTTAAAAGTGGGAGAATTAGAAAACAATTGAAACGATACGCTCAAAAGTCACGCCCCTTACCTTTATTATCCCAAAAGTAATTCAGAAATTACTGCTCTCTCTTTAAGTTCCAACAGAAAAATTAAAGAAAAATATCGTACTCCTCATACTAATTTTAATACTTCGGATACTACCAAGATTTAACCAATATGATGATTTATGGTGCTATTCCAATGAAAAAGTGACCATGTTTTTTTAGCACATCACTGTTCTCAAGTACTAAAAAAGACCATGTCTGTTCCCATACGTCATTTCAAGGAAAATAATGAGTAGAGAATATTAATGCTGCTCGCCGACTTTTCACCACTGAGCATTCACGGGAAAACTCATGGAAAACCTGGGAAAATCGGTTGAGGCTAGAGTTGTCAACTCCCGGCCATTCAACTGCATCACGCCACCAAGCTGATATGACAGATAACTCAACACTGACTGAATGTCAGATGGCATTATGATCGGGTGAAAGCTTGCTCTGAGGGAATATTCAAATTTGGATTTCAGTTGAACTTTTCTTTTGTATCGGTTCATGTCATGACTATTTAGTGATTTTGAAACACGACGAGGACTGGGGAAAATATGAAGTTTTTGTTTAGAAAGAAGAACCTTACATCTTGTCTATCATAATAAAGAAAATGTACAAAAATACGAAAGTGAAAACATTAAATTATTTTTGTCGATTTCCCAACCGAAATCCGAATTCGAATATTCCTGCCGAGCAAGCTTTCACCCGATCACAATGCCATCTGACATTAATTAGAATAACATGTGGGAATAGTCATGGTCTTTTTAGTACCTGAGCTGAGAACAGTAATGTGCTAAAAAACATGCTTATTTTTTCATTGGAATAGCACCATTACTCTTGAACTTCTGAACGTTTTGAACCTACTTAAGTGGCCATTACATCCTTTTTAGGAACAAGTATAGGAACAAGTTGAGTATAACTGCTGAAGAAGGCGTGTTCTAGAATTGATATCGGATAAGGCAGACTCAGAAACTAAAATTTATACTTCTTTGTATAATAGGGGAAAGTAATCTCCCTTCGAACGTTCATGCCTTCGAATAATGTGAATTTTCTTTTAGTTTTCCTTAAAGGCTTACACATTTCCATTAAATATTATTTGGCTTATCATTAATATTGTTGAAAATTCCGTTATAATTTTGTGTAAATCTCTTACGAAAAGCAAAAGAAATTTACCTTATTCGAAGGCATGAACGTTCGAAGGGAGAGCACTTTCCCCTATGGATTTTCAAAAACATTTTATAATGCATTGTATTTATGTGTAAATTATTTACTATATTTTAAAATGTTTTCGTAAGAGAAGTTCTTATCGCAAATACAGAAGAAATTAAATAATTCAATTATGAACATAAATTTTAATGGTTCATAAAAAAGTTCTATATGATTTCTTTTAACGACTTACCCACAGTTTTCCTGTGGTTCTGTGAGCGTGGTTTAAAATCGGGCATGTCATTGAAAATTTTAAATTTTAAGAAAAAGTTTTTGAAAATACTTTTTGAAGACTTTTTTGTTTTGGAAAATTCCATTGAGACATTCCGATTGCATCTCCTTTGCCAAATACCAAACCACACTTCCTGTAACGAGGCTATATTGCTGCGGAAGGTCAAAAGTCAATTTCCTCAATAGGATGTTTTAAAATTGATGTACATAAAATCTATATAGCGGGAGTTCGAAATGGCCAACATGAAAATCTGTAGTGCCATTAGCTGTAAATGCTTATCATTTGCCTCCTCTCGTTTTTCATCATTCTCTCGATGTGTTTCAAGATCACCAGTCGAGACTCCTTATCTCTGTCGTCTCCCCTTGCGCGACTCCCCAGAAAATTCCATCACTCAACCAGGCGTCTCCACTTGCACTTGATGGTCCGCTTTGGTGTGGGATTTATTGCTGGCTCAAGGAGAGAAAGAACAAGAAAGGACAGCAAGGAAAAAAATGATAGGGTGCTTTTTGTGATGTAGAATGAATTCTATGAGGCCTGGCTCAAACTACAAACAACATGACAACAATCAAGAATATAATGGTCCATGGCGAAGACTGTGAATGACTGATATGTTTAGAGGACCATAAACATTTTTATTTGGCCAATGAAATTCATACTCATACATGATTTAATTTGAGGAATTTGTCAAGCAAGATTCTAACCAGCTTTGCTTCACTTTTTCGAGATTATCGTAACATACTCTATGGAGTTCACCAAGAATTGGAATGTTGGTAATTGCATTTTTTTTATTGCCCTTGGGGCAAAACAATCTCAAATAGTCATGCGCTTGTTGTGCAATTTATGTGGCACCACTTCCAATTTTACTCCTGAGCAGCAATTTGGCGCTCAATTTAATGGAAAACATCCACCGTAATCTACATAGTCGTTTTAGGGCATCTTTATGTCAATTTTCTGCATTAAAGCGATGTTAGGCAGAAATCTTTATGTATGCAATGGATACTCAAATACATTGCACAAAGATGAATCGGATGCTAAAAACTTGAGCCACGTCCAATATTCATAATTTATGCGAAAGGTTGACTGTGATAAGGAGTTATTTAGTGAGAGCTTCCATGTTGTGTGATGCAAGTAGGAAATTATCGAGCTTTCGACTATGCAGCATATGCTGCAAGAAACTAAAGGTTAGTTCACAATCTCTCCAGAGCATTTCAAACCGGAATTGTAACGAATAAATTAAAGCATAAAATTTAATTTATATAAAAATATTTTTAGATATTCTTTATCTTTCCAAACTTTCTAAAATTAAAAAAAAATGCTTCTCAAGGAGGATAATATCATAATTACTATAAATCAGTGAAAAAAAACTCAACCTTTCCATCAGCTTTCTCGAAATAAAATAGTTGCAAGGCGTACTAGCTTTGTGGTATGTTCGATTTTGCGTGCACGAGCACACTGCTAATTTTTCATTGCTATAATTTATTTTTTTATCAATAGGAAAGAGCCGGAATGTTTGAGAAACATTCTTATGTTTTGACTTTAAGGCATTATTTAAAAAATTCCAAATTTCCAAAATTTTGTCACATTTATTAAAATAAAATCAAAGAATAATCCACCGTGTCTCATAGATGCAGGCTTCTTCTAAAAAAATTAATTGATAGTTATTCAATTAAATTTTTGCATAAGTTTAATCTATAAAGGAAAGTTAGAGAGTGCGGCAATGAGTGGGACGATTTTGTGAAGATGTTCAAAAGATTGATTAAGGGGTTATGTGGGTCACGCGTTCTAAGAAAAAATTGGCATATTTTCTTGACATATTTTTTCAACATAATAAACAAAAATTTAAATCGAGTTCTTTAAGCATATCATTTAAAACTATATTTTCTAACATTTTTATTTCGAAATTTTAAAAATTCATCCGTTGGGACCTGCTTTTTTTTAGACATAGTTTTTGAAAAATTTCTCAGAGTGTATTCATCTGATATCAAAAAAGTAAATATTTCCTGTTAGCTGATGAGTTAAACTCATACTTGAACGATATTTTTTTTTTAACTTGATAACAACTCATTCTACGGATAAAACATTTTTGGTAAGTTATTTTGGTAAAAACGGTAAGTAAAAAATTTACTTGGTAAGTAAAACATGAAAATTGATAAGTAAAAAATCAATTTTGGTAAGTAAAAAATTGGGTTCGGTATGTAAAATTTTGGAATGGTAAGTAAAACCAAAATATGTAAGTAAAAAAATCAAATTGGCAAGTCAAAAAATCATAAATGGTAAGCAAAAAATCAAAAATAATAAGTAAAAAAAGGTAAGTATAGAAATCAAAAAATGGTAAGTAAAAATCCAAAAATATTAAGTAAAAAAAAACCAAAAATGATACAAATGGTACAAGTATTTTTATAACTTTCCAAAAATTTCCCTTTGCCCAGGAAATTTGCTTTTGCACCACAGGGTGAAACTAATAATTTCTGAAAACACAGAAAATTTCTCGAATAATTTCCAAGAACATAGAATATTTCCCTTTGCCTCAATAAGCGACACTGATAACTTCCCAAAACATACAAAATTTTCATTTATCCCAAAGAGCGAAATTCATAAACTCCAAAAACACAGAAAATTTCCCTTTGCCCCAAAGGGCAGAACTAATAATTTCCCAAAATACGGAAATTTCCCTTTGCCTCAAAGGGCAGAACTTAACTTGAGACAACAAATTTCCCTTTGCCCCAAAGAGCAGGACCTAACTCAGAAAATTTCCCTTTGCCCCAAAGGGTAGAACTAATAATTTTCCAAAACACAGAAAATTTCCCTTTTCCCCAATAGGCGTCACTGATAAATTCCTAAACAGAAAATTTTTCATTGTCCTAACAGTGAAACATTGTAACATTTTTGAATTTTTTACCTACCCATTTTGTTTTTTTACTTACCATTTTAGATTTTCCTACTTACCATTTTAGGTATTTTTAACCATTTTAGTTTCTCTACTGACCGGTTTTGATTTTTTTCGCACCATTTTCGATTTTTTTACTTACCAAATTTGATTTATTTACTTACCATTTTTGATTATTTTACTTGTCAATTTTTTATTTTTTTTTACCAATTTTTATGTATTACTTACCAATCTTGATTTTTACTTACCAATTTTGATTTTTTACTTACCAAATGTGCATTTTTTACTTACCATTTTTGATTTTTTCACTTACCATTTTACCAAAATACTTACCATTCTGCTGCAGCCTAGTTAAAATCACTTGGTCAGGAAATAAAAAAAAAAGTAAATAGAAACTCAATTAAAAACCATTAAAATAGGGCTTGCGATGAAGCATATTCCGGTGTAGGACCTGTAGCATTCGTGCTACAGGTGCTACATGAGTATGTTAATTTTATTAAAGAAAATTACATTTTTTTGTAAAGTGGTTTTGATGTCAAGTACCGGATGTATACCGAATTTCCATGTGCGGCAGGTTTGTTTTCTTTTTGTGTGAGCCGCGGGATACCCTGCTAGTTTCGACTAGGTCGTAGGCTTGTAGGCCTATGGGGAGGGTTTTTCTCTCAGATTATCCTAGTTCTTCACCTCCAAAGTGTGAAGCACGAGCTTTCAATGACTAGGCAGGGTATCTGATGGCCGGACTGTTCATGAAGTATATGGTCCAGTGGGGTCGGTCAATGTAGGGCCACATAAACTATCTAGGCTAAGATAAAATAAGTTTTTTTTGTTTAGATTGAGTACGTCAAAAGTGTTCAAGCTATGCACTCTGTTAGTCTTATCTTTATGTATGCATATTAGAGCCTATAACATGGCAGTGTCACGGTCGAAAAAATTAGTATGTTTATTTAATAATTACCCAAAAATGCTTGAATTAAGTAAAGTTTAGTAAATATTGGTATTTTATTTTATTTTTTTAATTTTTTATATATATTTTTTTTATTTGTATTTTGTTTTTTTTTTAATTTGGTATTTTATTGGCCAAAATTTGATTTCAGCGAACCCGAACATGATGTTTTACTGATCAAAATTAATATTTAATGACCAAATTTGGTTCTTTTACTGATCAAAGTCTGATTTCTTTAAGAGGTTACGTGTTTCAAAATAGACAAAAAACAGCATTATTTTTTCAGCATAATAAAATATTTGTTTAATAGGCTTTTAACAGTGCAACATTTAAACTACATATGTTGTGAAATTTTCATTCAAAAATTTTAAAAATTTAGCCTTTGAAACTTGGACTGTTTTCAAAATAAACCACAAATTATGGTTTTTGTTGAGAAAATAACGGGGTTATTACTGATCAGAAGTCGATATCTCTTACGGTTTCGGCTCCAGACCACTGCGGAATAGAAAAATTATTGAAGTGTATATATTCATCTTTCTTTGAGTTCGAGCAATAAAATGAAATTACTCAATTCCCATGATCTATACATAATTTATCACTTCCGTGGACTCTCTATATTGGCTTTTTCACAATGTTTTCTCACTTCTTCCACGTGCAGTGACGTATACCCTAGATTTCTGCCGGTTTATCCTTAAAAATTTATCTCTTCAATTTAGATTAATGTACTGGGGCCGCCCGGTGAGTGATATGTCCCAAAAATGCTTAGCTATATAAATTGACAGGAGCAGTTTAACGTGTTCAGTTGCATCGTCCAATTTCTCCAGAATGTCCATCATTTGGATCTGTACATTTTTTGCCGTGATTTTTGGGCCAAAAGGCTGTTTTGGTGTAAATTGTGAGAGCTTATTCAACTCCGAAGGGGCAACACCGATGAATTTGGCAGAATTGCAGAATCTAGGCATTAAAGAACTTAATGAGTGTCTGTCGTCAATTGGATCAAAGCCTCTGGATCAGGAAGTGGCACAAAAAATCTGGAATTCGATGAAAAGTGTAAGTCTGGCTTATTAATGTGATTTCTTTTGTGATTGAATTGCTTTCCTGAAGATCTACAAAGTGGCAAATGCTGTTCCTCGGGAATGCTTCAAAAATATGGGATATGCTCTTGCTGGAATCCCTCCTGAAGACTTTGGAAATATTACAATTGGAGACATTGAGATGGTGGAGATATTTGGGCAACATCGTGGTTTTAATCCTGAACAAATGTATGCCATTCTGGAAAAAGTTCAGGAAGACTGGGCAGAAAAAGTCCCTGAAACTTACTCCCAATATGACTTGGAAGCTCTTCGACAAATTCTCTGTGTGATGAATCAGACGGATATTGAGAGAATTCATCCTGATGCTTACAAAGGAGCTGCTCAGGTTATTGGAAGTCTTCAAGATTGTGCCCCTGAAGTGATTCAGGGTTTTGCAAAATTAGCCATCCATCAGAGGGCTTTTGGACCACCAAACGGCTGGAGTAAGCTCGATGTAGCAATTATTGGAGCAGTTTCATCTGGACTCCCACCAAATCTCTATAAAAGTATCCCCTCAAATAATCTAGCCAAGAAAAAGAAGGAGGAAAAGGATCTACAGGATTCCGATACCGAAATTGAAACTAAAATGGACAGTATGTCTAATACAATGTAGAATACAACAGTAAATATATATTTTAAACTTTAAAAATACATCATGGAAGAGGGAAAAAGATAAAGCTCAATTTTTTTTTTAAGGTTTAGAAGCTGAATTTTCCTCGAACTTTGAAGAATCCTAGATTGTTTTTGTTGTGGAACACCGCTCCTAGTCCTAAGTAATTTTCTAGGAGTATTGGAGCTTCCTCGAGCTTACAGTTGTAATTAACATTGGCCGATTCGATGTTGGGCTGCGGATTGTTAATCAGTTGCAGAAGATTTTGATGAAGATGCTCAACTGAATAAGTTAATCGAGTCGCTTCAATTTCATCCCGAATACTAGGTAGAGAATTGTATTGATCTGATGAATATAAGACAGAAATAATAGGTCTATTAGGTACACCGATTAAAGAGCAACAGTTTGATTGAAGCAATTTTTGAGAAAGCTATTTTTTTCTTGAGTGAAAGATTATTTGTGTTTCTTTAATGTTGCCCTATTGTTAGTAATAGTTAAATTATGAGAGGCAACAACCTTACTGTGAACTTTTTCGCATGACTTATTGCATTTTAATGAGACTATGGGGCTCTCATTAGACCAGTTGCATTTTTCTCACGAAACCATTTCATAGTGTATAAAATATAAATAGTCATGAAAATATTACAATTACGGTTTTTTGAGAAAAAAGTTTCAATTCACTACTTCAAAATTTTTAGTACAATTTTGTAAGACCTAATAAAGAAAAACTAAAAAAAGAAATATTGCGTAAAGATAGACCTCGTCTTGCTGATGAAGTTTGTGCTAAATATGATGCTTTAATATTTTTTACTTAACACATATTCCTAAGAAAAAATCTTTCTATGTTTATAACTGACCTTAGATAAAAGGTTATACTATTACAAATTTGTTGTATATCATACACGAGTTTCAATAATCCTCAATGGCATATTGACTATGAATCAGATTAACACGCTCGCTTTTTTAAACAGTTTTAAGGTCATGCAAAAGGTCTTTTAATATCTGTAGATAAATAACATCACTCAGTTTACTTTCATCTTATATACTCGAGAGATAATATATATAGACTTTCTATAACTTACAATAATAGACAATTCACATTTCACTTTATGATATTTTGGGTTTTTAAAAATAATTGACTAACGGAATAACAAAATGTTCGAACTAATGAGTTTTTTGTGCTTTTAAATTTGATTTTATATTGCTGTCATGGTGTAGGTCAGTAAACAATCAAGGGTCATATCACAGAAAGAACTAAAGAGCTTGATTGACTTGATTGCCTTGCTTAGAGTGTTTACCGTTTCACTACCTTTTGATGTTTTCCGATTCATTATTACTGAATTGACTTGATACGTAAATTATTATGAAACACCAATCAAATAATCTCTGGTTTATAACAGCTTCTAACTAATCAAAAAACGATAATTTAAAATTTACAAAGAATATTTCATATGTTTTTAAGAAATATCTCATTTAGAGTAAGATGGGGTAATTTGGAATCATGTCTATTTTGAAACCTTTGGATTTTCTAACAGTTTTAGATGGCAAAAAGAAAAAACCACGAAGAAGTACTCTCGAATGTAAAGTCCTGTACTTCTTCGTGATTCAATTTTTCCCTTTGACCATTTGAAACAAAGAAAAAATCTCAAAATTCCAAAATAGACATGATTTCAAATTAGCCCATTTTACCCTATAACTTATTCTCTAACTCTTTAGCATTTTTTGGAATGCTGAGTATCAAAAGGAAAATATGAATATTCTTGAAAAATTAATATTATTTTTGAATTCCCCATTTTTTTTTGTTTTCTAATATCTCCGCCTCTATGGCATAGATCCACTTCAAATTTTAGAATATTATGACTAGGCCTTAGAGCTTTCGACCAGTACCAAATCTAAGGTTTCATGACCTAACTGATCTGAGTTATAAGGGTCAAAAAAATCTTAAAATGGTCTTGACTCTGGTTCTAATTGACAGAATTTAAAAGTGAAGGTATTTTGGAAAACTCTCATGAAATGCCACTTCCTTTTTAATATTGAGAGATTGTAAAACCACCGCTAGGTGCGCTATTAATATAAAGAAAATTTTTCGGTTTTTAAGTTAACCTTTTAAGGACGAGACGTTTTTTTCTGACCGAAAACCAACAATAAAAATGAAGATGATAAAAATAATCAATGAAAAGCCTTACATCTAACCTTAAAAAATTCAACAGACTGATTCGGTGTATTTTGTACCTCTATATACGATGGGACAAAAATAACCCAAAAATTTAAGTAATTTTTCTTACAATACCAATGAATGATAATTTGAATAAATTTGAAAAAAATGATAAATATTAAGTTTGAGTATTGCAGTTTTTATTCTCAAAAGGGGTTTGCTTAGAAAATATTGGAAGTATAAGAAATACGTAATTAAAATCAATCATGAATGTGAGAATTTAAAAATTCAACACTTTTGAGCTCAAGTTAGAGACTTGCAAAAAATATTCTAGATTCCTTTAAGCTTTTATTTTGCAATTACGTACAATCATAATGCCCAGCGCACAATAACTTTTGTTTGTAAACATGTTTTCTAAATTTCCCATGAGAGTGAGCGAGATGACTAGATCTAGATCTCACTCACTCTTATTGAAATGTCAAAAACATGTTTATAAAACAAAAGTTATTGTGCGTTGGACATAAGAAAAAATAACTTTAGGTAGTCAGGAAAAATTATTTTCTTGTCCTTAAAGGCTTAAATAACTCAAAACTTCATTGTGCATCTGACTCAAATTTTAGTATGTTGTAGCCGCGTATTATAACCTATCAAACAAAAAAATATTTAAGTTTATCCATAACCTCAGACCCGAGATATAAGGGGTCAAATTTCGAAAACTGACCGGACTCCATCTCCGGTTCTAATTAACATTTTGATCTAAATTGTAGGTGTCTGGTTTCGTCTCGATGAGCACTTTCAGATGGAAGTTCAAAAAGTCACCAGAGATGGCGCTACGATAGCGTCAAAATTAAAACTTATTTTTGTCAAAAACGTCATTATGGAAATTGATCAAACTTTAGTGTGCTGTAGTCTAGGCTATGAAGTTCAAAAAAAGTACCATATATTCGCTGTGGTTGCAATATAATCGGATATATGAGGGGTCAAAATTCACGAAATTCAGAATTTTCAGAAATATGATTCCAAATTGCTATATCATATCTCTCATTTTACTGCTTGAACTCAAAGAGAGAGCTCTCCTCACTCAATTCTTCCGTTGTTCGTCAGAAAATATTCCTCTTTCAAATCAAAAGAATCAGGTTTTTCTCCAAAGATTTCAACCCTTGGTGTGGGTCTTTTTCAGTGGATCAATTTAGAAACTTTTAAAAATTTGAAAAACGTCTAACGCCTGATTAACAACTACGCATCGCCACATTCGCTCTAAATTTCCCGGGGATATTCACTGTTTTCTTAATTTTTAACTACTTTTTTGATATTTCTTGTTGCTCTACGAGTTGGCTCTCTCACTATCGCTTTGGAGAAAAACCGGATTCTTTTAATTTCAAAGAGGAATACATTCTGACGAATACCGGAAGAATATAGGGGAGCATAACGTTTTCCGTCAGAATGTAGAAAAAACATCAAAGAGAGAATAGTTATATATTCGACTTTTTTCAACTTGTAACCGTCCTAGAGCTTAAGCGGTAAGAGATATCAACTTCCGGTCTTCGGCGAACCCCAATAAAAAAAAACGATTATAGGCGTATTTTTCGAAACTGGCTCTAACGATTTCTTTTCTTTTGGAAAAGTTTCGGAGGTGGTCCAGGCGAACATTTCTGCTAAACAAACCTATGACCTAAAAAAAGTCGCAATCTTTAATTCTTGAACGAAATAATGTTTACTACTTTGAGGGTCGATTTTTTAACCAATTTGGTTAAATTTGAATTTTTTGGAAAGGTCTTGAAATTTCCAATCTGATTAATCGGGTTAATCCAAGCGGTTAAGTATCCGTAAATGACCAATCTTTTTTAAATATTCTTTTTTTTTCTGTCCGTAAACTTGTTACCCATCTAGAGGCGAAACGGTAGGAGATACGAACTTCGGATCTTCGGAGGACCCTTCATAAGTCGACGCAAGGGACATATTATTATTCTTATTTTCTGCCACTGTCCTCTATCCCCTACTACGACCGATTTTTTTAATTTTTGGATATGTTTTGGAGGTGGTCTAGGCGAACATTTCGTCCGAACATACCTCTATGACCTAAAAAATCTCCATCTTGAATTTTTGAAAGTCATATTGTAACTGGTCTTGAAATCAGTATAATGAATTGGTAAATACCCGTGAGTGACTAATCTTTCTCGTATTTAATTTTTTTGTTTTTCTGTAGCTTGTAACTTATGCCAGAAAATTCTATAATGATCATTTCTTTACCAATTTTTGATTTTGAACTGTTTCTTTGATTTATAAATCAATTTGATCTCTAGTAGATCAGAAAGCATCAAACGATCATGTGAAAAACTAATTCACGGAGAGCTCTATCTCGTGAGTTCGAGCATTCCGCAAAACTGGGACGCTTTTCCATCTCTTTTATTTCCAAATCGAATTTGCATGGAATCCGAATTTTGCTCACGCTAAGAATCTCACTTACAGTAAACTTATCTAAGTATATCTGTCCAGTTTTTCTGATTTGATGTTGTTTGGAGTATTTCTCAACAGTTGCACAGTCAGTAAACATTTCTAATCCCTGATAAAACATATTGCTCTAGACTTTTTAAGGCATCTTTAGATACTAACCATGATATCCGTGAATTGGATGATTTGTAAAGGTCTTCCAGGGAATGTCTTGGGCGAAGGGATTCCAAGATGTTGCTGCTGGTAAGGGCTGACCCTTGTTCCACATCACACGTATTCCCATTTCATTTCTTTCACTGAAATTCAATAGAAAACACAATATTTAATTTAGTATTTGTTTTTAGCATTTGAAAGTCTGCAATACATGGCTTGAAAATGTGACAAATCGATTTTTTTCCTGAAATCAATTCCACTACAGGGAACATTTGATTCTCTAGAAGATTTTGCTAGTAAATCACCGCGCAAAAAGGCCGAAAATCCATTGGAGATTCCCTCCAATCGTCTTTAGCAGCATGTTAAAATATTAAGTTTGATAGAGGCTTTAAGTATCCCATTCGTTTTATGTTGAGGAAATGAGATTTTTTAGAAATAACTTACGGTACAAATGATGCTGTTGGATAGGTAAGTTTCCCATGGATAATGGTGTCAATTTTGTTGAGTAGGATTTTTTCCTTTTTCAAGATCCTCAGAGCGATAAAGTCGTACTTGATAACATAGAGAGCTTTCGTTGTTAATATCACAATTCTCTCTCGTTCATGATCCCAATGACTAATTCTGATATTTAGGTGAAAGAATGAATCCAATTAGATGATTTACAATGTGATAAATTTAATCTATGTGATGGTATAATTTACTCTGTTAGGAGGCAACTGCCTAAAATGTCACTGTCGTAAGTTGGTTTGAGCAGAATCTCTGTGATATCCTTAATAGCCTGCTCAAAGAGACCCTTCCTGAAGCAGAAGAAGTGCCTGGGAGATCCTATTTTGGGCCGAACTGATTCGGCTGTGACCACGGCTCGTGGGGCTTCACGGGCTGTTGATCCTACAAGCAGTGCAAATATTTACTGATATATCTTATCAATGCTGAGTGAGCTTCGGTTAATGATGAATCCATGAGAGATTACTGATAACTTTAACAAGGTATTCTGATTGAAGGCACTTTATCATGCCATTACCCGTCATAAGAACTTTAACCAAATAAAATGAATTCTTAGCAAGTATTTTATGATTCTAAGGACACAGAATAACCTTGCTGGAATCCCTTTTTCTAATTCAGCCCATAATAACTAAAGACTTCCTAAATGTTACCAATCCTAGTATAGAATTACCATGAAGATGTTGAGGTGGATTTGTGGGTGAAGTCGTATCGGTTCCAGTCAAAACTGCAGGTTGGGAAGCTGCTGGATTTGCTGTGGCTCCCCGTGAGTCATCGTTATTGCTGATAGTCAGCGTGGCACCTCGGAATTCATAAGTATCCTCAACAGAGTCCACAGCACTAGGTTCAACAGAATGCACTTCCTGACTTCGATACATTTTCTACCACTTTTCTGTTTATTCCACCATTAACCACAAAATACTATTGAGAATTTTTCTTCTGGTGCCTTCTTTCTCTCTGTGTTTTCCTTATCAGAAAATGTTATGAAGCGATGCGCCGGCGCACTCACGATATAACGTTGTGTTTTGACGAGAATGACATCACTAACGTGACTCTGGTATTATAATGTTTCCCCATTTCTGATAGAGACTTGGAGAAATTTTGGAATAACTCCAAACGGATGAATAACTCCACTGACGACAGTTCTTGCAAAGTCTCGTGATTCTTCTGGGAACTACCCAAAGAGATTTTTCTTTATTCTCTGTATCAATTTTTTTGTATGTTTCAATTAAGAGTTGAGAAAAAAGTGTTTGTGATTGAAATTTTGATTAATAAATTTATTTAGAAAATGTAAACTAAAATAAGAAAAAATATTAAGACCAAGTTTTAAAATAGTTTTAAATTTTTTTTAAAAGTTTTGGCAAATGGAGCAAAAATAGATATTCAAACAAACCAATTTAGGGTATGTGTACCAAATTCCGGCCAGCTTGCAATTCCGGCCACATTTTTTGTTCCTCAAATTTCCATGAATTTTTAGTTTTTGCATACTCTAGAGATTATACAATGCATAAAAATAACAAAAATATTGCTTCGACGAGCAAGGTGATCTGAAAAAAGCATTGTAAGTATTTCGGAAGGACAAGGAACTATGAGAATGAAGGTGGCCGGAATAGGCCACCAATGCTATGTCTACATTTTTATTCATTTTAAAATGTATTAAGAATGATTTTAATGAATATAAAGACGATAAACTGTCTACAAGGTTCCAAGCAACACTCCTTATAAAAACGCAACAAAAAATGTCAATTTGAATTAAATGCTTATATAGCACAAACTTAAAACATTGGCGTTTGCATGCAACTATGCCGAAATTTGGCACACTTACCCTATCAATTTATAAAGTCCAAGTAGTTTAGAAATAAAAATTAGTGTTTGGTGGTACCCCGTGTTTGGTGGTGCCCCAGTTTCCCCTACCTACGTATTTGCGGACGTGTCCCTCGGACACAAGTTTGCATTTTATGGCCGTTTTGAAGAAAGAACAACCTTATTAACTTATTAGCGCAAGCCATCAGTTTTATGAACGCTTCTGAGATGCCTTTATTTTAACAAGTAGGAGGAAATTGGGGCACCATCGAACACGAGGTAACATTTTTTAATCAGACATTATACTTCAAGGACGAGACCTGTACGAATTCATAGATATTATAAGGATATTTGTCCACTGAAAGAACGGTTGTCATAGTCCGAATCGTTTAGAAATAAAAATCAGTGTTCGGTACTACCCCATGATCGGTGGTGCCCAGTTTCCCTTATTTCGCACCTCCATCAATAACTCATTTCTTGCATGATTCCTTTGTTTCTGAGTGATTTTTAACTCTAATGTTTGCTGTAGAATTTCTTAGACTTGGCCAAAACTTTATGGCATTACTCGATCACGAAGCGAGCACGTTTCACAAACAAACGTGATTATTGCCCCTTCAAGAAGGGCCAAGGTACACAACAAGGACTTAAAGCAAGATTCTTCATGATCTTTCTTAAAGTTCCATGAAAAAACTTGTGTAGTCATTAGTTTGTCTTGCTAGTAGTTCTCGGGCATTGCATTTTTGTAGTTTTTTTTATGTAAAAAAAAAAAACATTTACTTTTCCAAAACAGCCTTTGTTTCGGAAGTGGTTCTTATACCTCTCTTAATTCTATCTGGCCTATTCGCAAAGCCCAAATATAAGAATGATATTGTTACAAATAACATACAGCTTGCGAAGGGACATTTCCATCGTTTAGTTCTGTAGGAGAATTCTTTAGAAACTTGACAATGCCAGTCAGTTGAGCTTTATCTCATATCACTTGAGTTCGAAAATGAAATTAATTGATTCCTTATTGAAATCTCTTGACTTAATAATATTAATCAAATACAATTCATCTTAGTTGATTTGTTTAATAAAATTCATCGTCATTTGAATTGCCAGAAATCTCATACTTGTGACTTCTGACAATGCCACGTGAGCTGAAATGGCAATGTCACGGCTACAGAATCGCATTTTCGAAAAAGCTTACCTAGAGGGGAAGTCTGTAACGCTCTGGCAATGCCATATGACAAATTGGGTTTGAGTCTCAGGAGAGCTTTTTCGAAAATGCGATTCTGTAGCCGTGACATTGCCATTTCAGCTCACGTGGCATTGTCAGAAGTCACATATTTGAGATTTCTGGCAATTAAAATGACAATGAATGTTGTTAAACAAATCATCCAAGACAGACTGTATTTGGATAATATCACTAAGTAAAGGCATTTCATTAAAAATCAGTGAATTACATTTTCAAACTCATATGATATGACAAAAAAAGCTTGATTGGCATTGTGAGGTTTCGAATGACAATGTCACGGCTACAGAATCGCATTTTCGAAAAATCTCTCCTGGCATTCGAATGCATTTTGTCACATGGCATTGCCAGACTGTTAAAGAATTCCCCTACTGGAGACTGGAATGAACGCTAAGACGGCAACGGACGCATGTGAAGGGAGGTAAATAGGGTAAGAATACGAAATGGAATGAAAATAAATTGAATTGAATTGAATTTAAGCAAAACTTGGTTGTGATACATAAATTGCGTCACAACAGATGTTCCAATCGTCATTAAAGGACTTAAGACAGTGCAGAGAGACACAATGAAACACACGATTTAACGTTGACTTCATTTAAATTCTTTACATTAAACCGTATATCGAAATTCATTTATTCATATAATGTGACTATCTAAGAAAAAAATTGATAACTATAATTTAGTTCAAGAAAGAGAATAAAGAAAAATATTATCAAAATCGAAACGACGTTAAACTTTACGAACATAACTTAAAATGACAAACATTATCATTAGAGTTTAGCTAGAGCTCAAAACTAAATAGCCCTGGTCTTTTCAATGACGTGCGAATAACATTGTAATGACCTTATTCGTACACTATTGCAAGGTTTTGCTACACACATAGTCTAACATAAGGTGAAGAGTGATATGATAAACTTTGCTATTATGCTTGAAAATCTAGAAACAATTTATGAATATCCTATTTTATTTGTATCCCCTTCAAAATTTTATTGAATAAAACACTAATTTAAATTAATTTTACAAAATTCCTGATCCGACTGATCCTCTTCGAATATTTGCTTTATAAATAGAACACCTGCCTAACATCTGTCACGAATACGTATAAATAAATTGTCAGGGTTTCTACAAAACTTCTTTATGTATTTGAGCCTTCCGACTGACTGTGCACATGAAGGTTTTTGCTCCCAACAAAAACATAATCAAGCATTGAACGCAGTATAAAAGAACGTGACTTTTCAACTGTTAGATGAAGTAGAAGATCGCTGAAAAAGAAAATCAGAAAATGAATCGAAAGCAACGTTGCTACAGAGCGTACAAAGTAATATATAAAAAGTAAATATAACTTAGGACATATGTATATATGTACTTTTAAAATCGATGATTTGCGAGTTTCCGTTTTGCTCCGTACTTTATTTCCAGAAACTTTCAATGGAAAATAACATGGTTTTTCGAGCACAGACATTTGGGAAAAGTTTTCACTGGTAAATAGAACTTTATCGTAGATCATTCTATATATTATAAATGTAATATTATACTTTACTCTCTAACTAACTGCAGGATTACTTTTCTCCATTTCAAGCTCGGTATGGCCATATCAAACCCAACGTTTAAAATGCATCATAAATAATCATTTTTATTGTTTGAACTCCACATAAAGAGCAATAATTTCTCGATTTTTCCGTACTCACAAATTTTAGTGTACACAATATAAATTTCCATGGGAGCCAAATTTATAGCCCATTCGCTTGTAATTTTGTATTACTTTGTGTATATTATATACGAATTCTCAACTTCGTGTACAAAAGACTTTCGAATATTTTTGGGATTTTGTTTTATTCAAATTAACCAATTTTTTTTTCAACCGAAAACTTCGGAACTCAAAATTCGTAAATGTAGGGGGAAGTGGACACCTTTGAAATTGGGATTTCTCAGATATTTTGAAATAAAATTGAGCCTTAGCGTGTTACAATTTAGTTACACAAACAGATTGAGAAGCTAAATTACTTTATGATATGGGTCAGTTCCACCTAAACATAGGTGAAAAATCCCAACTTCAAAGGAGCCTTACTTTCAAAGGTGCCTTACTTTCAAAGTTGCCCTACTTCCCCCTAAAACAATTTAGGACAAGTATGATCTCGAACGGTCTTATAATCGGAGACACTTTATGGATAATGAGTCGTTAATAATGAACCTAGCAAAAAGACTGATAATATTTGATTGCTTTTATTTTGACTTTTATTGTCATCATTGTTTTTAATTACCATTAATCCTCTAGAGGGAGGTGGGGCTACTTTAAGCTGTGGGGCTACATTGTTATACGATTTTTTCGCTCTAATGGAAACTGGGTTTTAACATGATGTAATTAGGATAGACAAAATAATTGTGGATCTAAATAAAATAATCGTGAGTACCAGTTTCATTCAGAAATAGGCGAAAAAGTCGTATAACAAACTAGCCCCACAACTCAAAGTAGCCCCACCTCCCCCTAACGGTGTTTTTTTAATATGCGAAAAAAAGTTCTAAAACAATGTTTTCTAGGTTTTCTAGGATAATTTTGATCCAATAAAGTCGAAAAAGCCATCCATTCTTAATTATCTCTTTTAGTTTAGGCGCTATATGTGAAGAAATATAAAAAAAAAATTGTTACTCTTTTTGCTTCTAAAATTCACATTTTTAATTTTTTCAAATTTATTAAATAAAATATACAAAATAGAATGACATATCTTTCAGTAAAAAATAAATTTATTTTAGTCAGATAACTTTAAATCGGTATTTTTATGGAAATTGGAAATGAGTTTTTTTGCACAAATATTTTTTGTTGCTTTTTCTCTGACCTGTCACACAAAACTGGGAATAGCAACAAAACGAAGAGTCAAAATGAGTTCAAACTTTCAAGAGATGTTTATAGGACTATTACCGAGGACACTATAGTACTTTTAAATAAATGAAACCTTTATTGTCGCTGTAAATGTGATTTTTGTGAAGACCGCCTGGAGGCGGTCTTACCCGTTAAAGGGTTAAAATTTAATTATAATTATCATTTTAATTATCGCCGGATTCCAACCTTTGGGATGAAAACGATGGAAAATCCTTTCATTCGATGTATATTATGGGACCGTGTATTTACACAAAGATTACTTTCGTGGGAGGATGGGTATGCTCACAGACAGTCTATCCATGAGGGCTGTATGGTTTCAATAATAAAACGATGATGAATTTTGACCAGAAATTCAACTGTCTTTATACAATTTGGAAAAATTTCTAAATATATTAAGAATTAGGAACTTTCTTAATAGAGTTTATAATTAATGAAGCTTTTGGTATTTTTAGATCTTCAATAATAACCAATTTTAACTTTTTTTAAAATTATATATTAAATCTATTACCTTACAAGGATTTCATAAAGTTGTTTTGAAATTTTTACTGGTTCAAAACCGATTTGAATCTCTTGATAAATAACTCAAAACATCATCTTAAATAGCTTGAATCTCGGATAAAAATAAGTTATCGGTTCATTACCGGCTTATTAATTACGATGTCCTTAGTATAGACTGTATGGACGGTATAATGGCACCAGTCACATCCTTGTAAAGGCATTGAACTTTTCAATAAGTTCTAAGTCCAGAATGAGAATAGTCCTTCAAGATTCCTTTTTAGATGAAACTAAAGTTTTTCGACATTTATCTCACAGGACACACTATTTGCGGTGCCATTCTGAAGAAGAACTTTGAATTTATGATGTAACAATGAACAATGACTTCATCGTATTTCAAGGATGTTAACGACGTGACGTCATCATAATGATAGCTGCAACCAATTCACTCAATCGCAATTTATTTATCTTTCAGAACTTATTTGAGAAGCATTTTTATATAAATAATCTTGGTGGCTCAATCATGTATACTAAACAATATGAAAGGAGCACATAATTTTTCTCCTAAAAGAAATTATTCATAAAGAATCTATTGGTAAAGCTATATATGGCACCAGACCCACCAGACCGTGAATGGAAAAATTAGACCTCTCTTGATTTTTGCTCTTTAATTCTTTACGACGTTTCGAGGTTGAATGTATTGTTCTTCTGGATGAATTTGGACGAAAAATCACGTACAAGTATAGCAGCCAATTTTTCCGTCTGTACGTGATTTCTCCACAAAATTCAAACTTAATGAAGAGGGTCGATTCCCAAAATGTCGTGAGGAACTAAAGAACAGAAGTCTAGAAAAATTGCCCAAAAACCAGAGTCACTGAGGCTATTTACACCGCCGCATTAGTTTGGGATTGAACTGTTCCAAAATCGGATTCCGAATAATTAGGTCTTAATCTAAGGTCGCAATCTACGCGATTTCATTGAGGTCATTTAGACTGCCGTATTAGATTTTGACTGTCCTTAACTAGGTCTGTGTCATTACACTGATTAACCCTTTAAAGTTGATTGGATCAGCCTTCCCAAGCTATGTTTTGGTCTAAGAAGTCAGAAAAAGTTATTTTTGCAGACCCTGATATTTTGACCTTCTCGTCCTTAAAGGGTTAATTGCTAATATTATATTTTTTACTTTAATACTGATCTGATAGAGTATTCAGTAGTATAAATTGGTCCAGTCCGAATTCGTTTATTTCGTGTGTGAAATCACACTGGAGTTTTGATACTTAAATTTTATTCAGATACTACAACAGGCAAAATGTGAATGCAGACCAAAATTGATTTAATATATGTAAAATGAAAGATAAGAACACTTCATACATTCAACCATTAAATTTGTTATCATTTCAATTTTCCATTGAATGAAAGAATAAATTATTCAAAATTCCCACCAACATTTGACAAAAAAATCAGTGTCCGGAAATGTTTTACGGACTAATTAAATATTTTCCATTTTTTACTGCTCGAACTTCACAGAGAGAGCAGTATAGTCATCCCTAGATCTTGCCACTCTCTCCCCAAAATGATTTTTTCTAGTCGCGAATTTTTATGCGCGGATTTTCGTGGGTTGCGAATGTTTCCGTCCGCAGATTTTCGCGGGTCGGGAATTATTTCGCGGATTTTCGCGAAGCGCGTTTTTTCGCAGATTTTCACGAAGTGCGAATTTGCTCGCGGATTTTCGCAGGGCCCGAATATTCTCACGGATTTTAGGGGTTCGCGACTTTTTCGCGACTTTTCGCCGGCCATGAATTTTTTCGCGGATTTTCACACGGGTCGAGATTTTTTTCGCAGATTTTCTGTGGGCACGAATTTTTTCACTGGGCGCGGACCGCGGAAGATTTCGCGGATTTCGAATTTTCTCGCGGATTTTATTGGGGCACGATTTTCGCAGATTTCGCGGATCACGAAATTTTTCGAGAATTTAGTGGACCGAGGATTTTTCCACGGATTTTAGCGGTTTTTTTTTTTTGAGATAATCGACTTTAAGATATGTGAGATACTTTTATGCGGTTTTCATCCAATTTTTGTGATTTTCAAGTGAAAAACGGATCTAAAGTTTAAGGCCTCTGTCTCTCATAGTTTTCGAGATAATTGGCTTTAAAGATTTTCAGACACGTTCATACATTTCTGATTCAATTTTTCTCATTTTCAAGTGAAATTTTTCACATCTCAAGCTTGAAGGAGACTCCAAACACGGATGTGAAGTTTGCGGCCTCTATCTCTGATAATTTCCGAGATAATCGTCTTTAAAGATTTTCAGACACATTCATGTATTTCTCATCCAATTTTCCTCATTAATAACGATAATAAGTTACATACAGTTTAAGAATTATTAAAAGAAATTTGCATTATTTATGTATAAACATCGTTCGGGTTTGCCACAATCTAAATTTGCAATGAAGGAATCGCACCTCTGTAAGCTGATCTAGGCTTATCACTGGCTTTTACATTTCGTCTACAATTTCTACAAAAATTGAACATTTCGTTTTCTATACAATTCGCAAGCATATCAACCAATAAAATAATAATAGAATTGGAGTTTTACAAGGTCAAGGGTGCTACGCGCCTCGGGCCCGAGTTTAAAATCGAAAATCACCCTTTTTAATTACTGCATTTATTTAATTTTATTAGTATATTTCCAAATGCTTGAAGAAATATTTCAAATGTTGAGAAATATTGGTAAATATTTACAACATACTCTTGAAACTCATTTGAGCCATAAGAGTTATTCAGGATTTTATCCTGACAATTGATGGAGATTTTATTTAGGGAGAACCTGTCCATTAAAATGTCTTTTAAAATAATTCGGTTAGCTTTTTTTCGATTTATCTTATGTAGCCGGGCTTTTGCCCTGAAAGATTGCAATCGCCCAGCAGCGGCCCAGATCTGTAAATCTGAAAATTTGTCTTTGCCCCAACAGGCGCTACTGATAATTTCCTAAAGTATAGAAAATTTCCTTTGTCCCAAACAGGCATTACTGATAATTTGAGCTTGAAGTTCGACTTTAACCCTTTAACTCTTTCGTCTCTTTTGGGACGAGAGTACCCAAAGCAGCATATGAATGTTCTGTGAAAAACAATGTTTTTTAAGTATTCAGAACTGATAAAAATCCTATTTTTGTGGATGATTACAAACTATAAGGATGCCCAAATGTGACATATTTTTTGTAGGACCTCAATTAATTCCTGAGCTTAGATATTTTTGATTAAAAATTGTGAAATTTGCTTGCAGCATATGCTGCGGTCCGGAAAGAGTTAAGGACGATTGGGTCACCGGTGACCCAAAAATGAATTTTTTCCTACGATCATCTAAAGTTGTGTTCTGCTCTATAAAGTCAGAAAAAGTGATTCTTTCGGACCCCCCATTTTTGACCCTTCCGTCCTTAAAGGGTTAAACTCTAAGTGCATAGCGCCCTTTACCAATTTTATTATTTTATTGGTTGATGTGTTTATGTGAAATGCATGGCAGACGAAATTTTCAATTTTTGTAGAAAAAATTTTTTTTTTTTGGAGGAATTTTCGGTCTAATAGGTTGTAGCAGATTGTGAACGGAAAAATAGACCTTTCTTGACTTTTTCTCTTTAATTCTTCACTTGTGAAGAATTAAAGAGAAAAAGTCAAGAAAGGTCTATTTTTCCGTTCACAATCTGTTTGTAGAAAATGTATTCATTCATTCATTTTCAACCGCTTATCCCTATTGGGGTCGCGGGCCCATGACACCCAATCTAGCAGCCCACGCCTGTCGGTCCTCCGCCACTTCAGGAAGATGTTCGAGTTCGATCCCGAGGCGTTCCAAGGCAAGATTCTGAATTTGATTCAGCCACCTTGTCCTAGGTCTGCCTCGAGGCCGAGGTCTCCTCACAATGGCTTGCATAGCTTTTCTGGGGAATCTTTCTTCATTCATGCGTTGAACATGTCCATACCATCGAAGTTGTGATCTCTCAACCCGAAGAAGCAGCTCCTCGACTCTTAGTTCCTCACGAACGGCCACATTCCTCACTCGATCTCTACGAGTGATTCCCTTTACCGCTCGAAGGTACCTCATCTCGGCAGCTTGTACTCGCGATCTTACCCTTTCGGTCATTACCCAAATCTCATGACCATAGGTGAGAATAGGAATGAACACAGCTTTGAAAACCGATAATTTAGCCGATCGACTAAGCTCGACCTTCCTCAACACGCTTCTGCCAAGCTCCCTCATTACTGCAGAAGCCTGACCGATTCGCGACGAGAGTTCTGCCTCCATCCTACCATCACTCGTGAATAACACCCCGAGATACTTGAACTTCTCCACCTGTGTCAATGAGTCTCCACTAACATGTAGAGTGCATTTCACAGATTGTCGGGAAATCACCATTACCTCCGACTTTTTGTCGTTCACCTTCATACCTGTTTCGGCACAAACATTTACAAATCGGTCAAGTGTGCGCTGAAGCTCTTCTTCGGAAGATCCAAAAAGAACCAAATCATCTGCATAGAGGAGATGGCTCACCCTGAAATCCCCAATACGAATCGCATTCCGCCCCCGACTGCGTTCCATAATCTTGTCCATGTATATTATGAACAACAATGGTGATAGAACACACCCTTGACGCAGTCCAACACTCACTTGAAAACCTTCCGATTTGGATCCGTTTACACGAACACAGCTACTACAGTAGAAAATGTATGAAAGACGAAATGTAAAATACGAAACGATAAAATACGAAATACCCTAGAATACGAAGTTTCGCAAATACGAAATGTGCAATACGAATATGTAAAATACGAAATGTAAGATACGAAAGTAGTAAGGGTGAAGCAGAGTACTGTTTTGTGGGCGTGGCTTTCCATGGAGCACGAGACTGTTTTGTGACGCCACATCGATAACTCTGGTGGGTGGGCTACCTGCAGGTCGGTTTCCCCGCCCCCGCTCCCCCTTCCTGGTCCTCTTTTGTGTTTAGGTTAATTATTTTAACTGAATATAGAGCACGATACTGATTTATGGGCTTGGCTTGCCCGTGGATAAACTGTTGCAGGAAGCATTTTGATTGGTTATGAAGCACGATACTGTTTTGGGGGCGTGGCTTGTCTGTGGATATGGAGTACAATACTGCTGTAGGAAGCATTTTGATTGGTTATGAAGCACGATACTGTTGTTGAGGGACGCATTTTCATTGGCTATGGAGCACGATACTGTTGAAGGAAGCGTTTTCATTGGCTATGGAGTACGATACTGCTGTTTGAAATGTGATCCGTTTCAGACGCCATATTGATCTTAGCTGTAAGCTTTAGGCGACCATCTTGAAATTTTTGGAACTTTAAACTTTTTGAGATTGCGGTTTTTGATAGTCATTTTGAATATTTGAATTAACGGAAATTACTTTGGTGGACTCTTCCTCATGTAATTTTTTTTCTCCCTATATAATTTATATGAGAAAAGATCTGCCATCCATGGGAATTGATCACCAGACCTCTCGGTTGCGAGTCCAGCACCTTATCCATTGTGCCATTGTGGCATGATAGAAGGTTTGTCAGAAGTCTTTCCTATGCAGTAAGCGGGATTCTCTATAGTCTCTGGCCTATATGCACTGTCCAAGTGTGGAAAAATGCAAATGCAATATGAGACCTTTTCGCGCGCTCGAGACCATATGGGAGAGACTATTTGTATAAGCCTTTGCGCGACAATTTGATTCCTTCAGATGAATGAAGCAACATGGAAAAAATGTCTTGCAGTGCGCAAGATAATTGTCAAATTGAGTCGAATTTCGCAATATTCACTAATTTTACTGGCGATAAGAACTATCAATAATTTTCATTGGTTATTGAACAGCATGATGTTGATGCCGTCATGCAATTTAAACCATTTTCATTGGATATTGATCAATAGATATTGAAACGTCATTGAGTTGAGATTTGCATGTAAACAGCTTTTTTTAGAAGCATGCAACTTTTGAGCTTGCGTATTGTTTGCAATATTTGTCTTTTTTATTTAAATTGTAACATAAATTACCGAAAAATATCATACTTTTCCACTTACATGATTGTACCTCACATTATTCACATCTCTTGATGATATGATCAAACGATCTTTATGCAATTTGTCTAAAAAAATATTTTTTCGTTCACTGATTTCAGATAAGAAGTGATAAATTTCGTGAAATATATTGAATTTCTGCTTATTGCAGATGGTGACTGTCATGAAATTTCAAGAATCTGGGTTTCAGATCCCCAATTTTCAAATAAACAAACTGATGATCAAAGATGTTGCAATGCATTTCTATACAATTGTGGGATTATTCGAAATATGATATCTTGTAGCATGCATAAAATAAAAGAATTAAAAGATGAATGAAAAAAATGTCAATGAGCGCAAAATTTCATGTCTTGTCTATGAATCATTTAACTCTCTTGATCGCAAGTGGGAAAATATGGAAAAGTGTTAGATTTCTCATAACTTTGTATTACAATGTTCTTTTTCTCTGACATTAGAGAATTTTTACAACATTACAGAACAAAATTATTCAAAGTGAATTATTGATTTGTATTTTCTCTTATTATAATTTAACAAAATGAAAAATATCTTTAAATATATGTACAATATTTACCTAAGAATTTGGTTATGTGGAGAAATGGCAGCAGAGTGAAATAAAATAGGAACCGACTTTTCATACAAAATTGATTTTTATGAATGAAATGTCGTATAGACTTCTATAATTCGGTACCTGGGATGCTGAATTAACTTATACATTTTTTATTGATGACTCATTATCAAATTTATGTATATTTCTGTGGCACATATCACAAAATAGAAGATGAAATCCTCTTTCTTTAGTAGAAGATCAATTATTTTAAGATGACTCTCAGTAGAATAGGCATAAAAAAATAAAATTCAAGCGATACTCACTAAAATAAAGTCAAACATTTGCGTTCTTACACTGATAAAAGAAATTTAGCTTTGCACTCACTAGCACTTCATCACTGAATACTATTAATTTTAGTTCTTGACCCTAAAGCTTCATCCTCCCCCTGAATAAATGTTAACAAAATTTAATTTATTACATTGAAAAACAATTTAAAAAAAGTAACTTTACTTGTTATTTAGAAAAATGTACTACTTACCCCTCACATCCTACTTCTACACTTTTTTCTAGGATGTGAACATGACATGTCCGAACATGTTTCTACGGATATGAAACAAATATTTTGCACACGTCTGCATAATTTTCTCGGAAAATTTCGTTAGTACGATCAAAAGATCCTAAATTATTTTAGAGGAATTTTAGCAATTAGAAGAAAAAACTTTTATTTGTATGTCAGATTTAATGGTGAGTGGAGGTTAAATTCTCAGTGAAAAGTAATAAGTCGCAAAAAAAGTTGTCTGAAAATATGAAAACCCAAGAAAGATCACATCAAGTTCCAAGTATAATAAAGGAAAAGCAGCGGTTCAACAAATATAATCCTGATCCTTCTGAAGAACTTCGCAAGGAAGAGGAAAAATATGCAAAAAATCGATATCAAAATACAACTCCTGAACTACTGAATGCATACACCTACTTTCTAAATCGAACATCTACATTGTTTATCACGATCGGGTTTTCTCCAGAGAATTTTTCACCAGTTGCTAAAATATGTGCCGTAAGCTACTGGGATGGAATTGATGCTGTAGAATTCACCCAAAATACATGGACAACGTTCTGTGCCAGCAAGCAAACTTTAAGAAAATTATTGGGAGAGGATGCTGGAAAGGATGATGCTAATATGGAACTTGAGCTGCTGAATATTCAACTTAAAAACTGCATGAACATTAGTAGTTACTATGCCGTGGAAAATTCCGAACTACTTATTCTCAGTCAAAATGATGGAAATGATCGTCTATCCCTAAATATTTCAGAATTTGACAAATTAATGTTACTTTCTGAATTTATAAATGTAACTTTGATTTACAATACTTCTGTACAGTGGTATGTACAAGAATATTTTGAGAGATACAGCAATGTTTGTAAATCTTTAGGTGTGCAAAGATTGGAAAATTCTAATTTTTCAAACAGCAATACTTTTGATCCACCAGTCAATTATTTTCGCCTGTTTCATGAAATTCCTTTTGTAGCAAGTAAATCAAATATTTCTTAAAATGTAACATGTGTATAAAAATCAAATGATGTCAAATATAAAGATGAGAAAACGTAAATGTAAATTGTTTTAATCTTGTATATTTGCAATCTGAATCCTCTTAAGGTAAGAAGAATGAAGAAAAAAATGAAACTTCAATTGCACAGGGTTATGCATTATGCCAATATTTATCTATACCAACATCCCCTTTTCATATCAACATATTTGCTATGTGAGCAAGATTAAAGTCAATGTAATAAAATTATTTGTGAGAATTTTGTCTTGTTGTGAAAAGAAATTGTTTTACAATCAATTATTTCAACATCAGACAATGTTTCATCTGTACATCAAGAAAAACACAACATGTTTCATTGATGCATGATGAAAAAATCAATATGAAAATGCAGTGAAAAATTTTACCAACATAAAAAAATCTGCAGAGAGATATCATATTTTTTATCATCTTGCATGTTTTCTGCATCAGAATATTTTCTTCACGTGAACAAAAATCTTCAAAGTGGCGTCTGGCATTTTTTCTCAACGTAATCTGATTTTTTCTTTGCAGCATTAGCAGGATTGTTTTAATTACATTTTATAGCACAATCAAAAATGATTGTATCGAACTTCTTTGACAAAATCTACTCGATTGCATGCAACTACTTTTAAACAATTCACATGATTCCTCATGTTGATGGCATCATAAAAACAAAAAAAAATAATGATACTTTGATCAGATGCGTAAGAAAACTCATTTCATTGTTTTACAATCAATTTTATTTATAACTTAGTCGATTGTAGTTTTTCATTACACAAAAAAAATCTTGACTTCATTTTTTGTTTTCTTCACGAGAAATATATTCTTGTAGTCTCAACGTATGGCTCTCGGCATATAGGGCAATGTCTTGTTTTTGAAGCACATCCTTGACAAGCAGCAACGTGTCCACAAGGTAGGAAAGCGGTATCGTATTCATTGTTGTAGCATATTTTGCAGATTTTATGTGATTGCTGTACAATATCGTATTCTGCTTCTACATTATCACAATCCAAAATTTGATCGCCAAAGAATATCTCGAACAAATTATCAATTGTATTTTCATCATTAGTGTTAAAGAATTGTACCATCAATTGTTTTTTCTCCAAAATAGTCATGCTTTTTCCATTTTTTCATTTTTCTTGAAATTTTTTCCACTACACCGCGACGTAAAATCTTATTGTTGTTTTCATGAAGTAGGTCGATCATTTGTGCAATTGTCTTTTTATGTAAAATAAATTGCACCAAATCAGACTCTGATTTTTCTTTTGCCAAAGCTTCTGCTAATTGTCTCAAGCTGTGCGTACTCATTGCGATATAGATTTTTTCTGAGTGATTTTTTAAGATACACCATGTTAAATAATTGTGAAAAATGTTTGTAATGAACAATTTTCAACGAAAGAAAGAAAGGGGAGAGGGATTTTTGAGTTAAAAACGCTCTAATTTTATACTTTTAACTTTTTATTGCAAATGATATAGAAAATTATACATCACTACTAGAATTTTCAGATGAATATACATGATCTGAAGCAGGTTTCCTAGAATAATATAACGTTTGTTCCTCAAAATCAGATAAAAAATCTTCCGCAGGTACTTGATCTCCTTCTGAATAAGTCACATATTCTACAAGGTAAAGATTTTTCTCCTGTTTTTCAAAGTATTTTTCTGTGAGCTTATCTTTTATTTTACACATGAGTTGATCTTCAACTTCTTTGTTAGACTCCTCTACCTCACTCCTTTGAATTTTGTGTAACTTCTCAGAAGCTATGTCACGTTCCATTTTATTTAAAATTTCTTCTATCCAAGATGGCAGGTCATCAGAATGTGATCTTTTTCGTGTAAATCTTTCCAAAATTTTCTCAGCTTCTTCTTTCGTAGGATTATGATTTATCAAAAACTGCAAAACAGTTTCGTCAAATATAATTTTTATGAATTTCTTTATTCAAAAATATGGAACTCACCATGTTATTGTGTATCCGAAATATGTATTCTCCGTGAATTAGGTTGGCCTATCTTTCGTAAAACAAACTTATTGGTTTGACTGTCGATTATAGAATAACAACAATTTTACACACTTGGTTGAAATATCCAGTTCAAGTTATGCATCACTTAAAAAATTATCCAATATTGCGAAATTGAAATATTATTTTTCACACGTGCAATGAAAAATGTCTCATAAAAGTTTCAAAATTGTACGATATTTTACTGGAAAAACACCATACGTGATAAAAAGATGAAATTTGAGATTTTCCTTCTTTGTATGCACTAGGACATGTTTCGAACAAGACTTGATGGCCTTAGTAAAATACACTTACACGATCGCAACTTTTCTTGGAAAAAATCCATTCCCAGTTGAAATATGATCCTCTGCACAAGTGCAATTAGGAATTTTTTAATAAAAATACTAAATTCCGGAATGATTTCCTGGAAAAGCATCATTTGCAACAAAAAAATTAAATTGGAGATTTTTCCTTTTGCATGGACATGTTTCAAACCTCTCCTGTAGAATCGACGAAAATCGTTTTTTTAGCGCACATATTCTTGATTTATGAGTGTCGAAAACGTGTAG